>NW_028251749.1:0-253079 GCF_964263255.1 Lissotriton vulgaris | reverse complement strand
GAGAGAGAGAGAGATTCAGAGAGAGAGAGAGAAATACATTTAGAGAGAGATTTAGAGAAAGATTTAGAGAGAGAGAGAGATATTTAGAGAGAGAGCGAAAAAGATTTTTAGAGAGACAGATTTAGATAGAGAAAGTGATTTTGAGAGAGACAGATTTAAAGAGGTATTTAGAGAGAGAGAGAGATTTAGAGGGATTTAGAGAGAGAGAGAGAGAGATTTAGAGAGAGATTTAGAGAGATTTTCAGTGAGAGATTTAGAGAGAGAGAGAGATTCTGAGAGGAGAGAGATTTAGAGGGATTATGAGAGAGAAAGAGAGAGATTTAGAGAGAGAGATTTAGAGAGAGTGACAGATTGAGATTTAGAGAGAGAGAGATTTAGAGAGAGATTTAGAGAAAGCAACAGATTGAGAGATTTAGAGAGAGAGATTTAGAGAGAGAGATTGAGAGAGAGAGAGATTGAGAGAGATTGAGATTGAGAGATATTTAGAGAGAGCGACAGGTTGAGAGAGAGATTGAGAGAGAGAGATTGAGATTTAGAGAGTGAGAGATTTAGAGAGTGAGAGATTGAGAGAGAGAGAGAGAGAGATTCAGAGAGAGAGAGAGAAATACATTTAGAGAGAGATTTAGAGAAAGATTTAGAGAGAGAGAGAGATATTTAGAGAGAGAGCGAAAAAGATTTTTAGAGAGACAGATTTAGATAGAGAAAGTGATTTTGAGAGAGACAGATTTAAAGAGGTATTTAGAGAGAGAGAGAGATTTAGAGGGATTTAGAGAGAGAGAGAGAGAGATTTAGAGAGAGATTTAGAGAGATTTTCAGTGAGAGATTTAGAGAGAGAGAGAGATTCTGAGAGAGAGAGATTTAGAGGGATTTAGAGAGAGAGAGAGATATTTAGAGAGAGAGCGAAAGAGATATTTTAGAGAGACAGATTTAGAGAGAGAAAGAGATTTTGAGAGAGACAGATTTAGAGAGGTGTTTAGAGAGAAAGAGAGAGATTCAGAGGGATTTAGAGAGAGAGAGAGAGAGAGAGAGAGACAGATTTAGAGAGAGATTTAGAGAGATTTTTAGTGAGAGATTTAGAGAGATTTAGAGCGAGAGAGAGAGAGAGAGAGAGAGAGCTAGCATGTCCAAAGCCACTATACTTTTATAAGAATGCCATTTAGAGCCTCCATAATAAGAAACAATGACCACTCTAAGCATGCACCCAATGCCAGTTCTGCAGTGATGGAAGGAAACCGGGGCAGGGAAGAAGGTGGGCCTACAGGGGCTGCAGAAAGAGCCGACATCAGCTAGCCCCCTTCCTCTACCACAGCCCAAACTGACACATGGACAAAATGTATTTACACGGACCCCATTAAACAGTGATAGTGGTCTAAAGAGCACCGAGCAAAACATGACATCCTCTATAATGTCTGGTAGAACACAAAGATTTTCCTTCAGCATAATTTGAGCGATTTACCTTCGAACCACAAATGAGGAATTTGCGGTTTTACATCTTCTAAGCCAAGAAAACCTCGCTTTTAGTTGCTATAGTTTTGAGCAATAGCTAGAGTTGCAGTCTGTCTGGGCGCATGTCACTTTAAATGAGCTCACAACTGTCAAGACGGGGATCCCTCAGACATGCTAAACAATCATAGACTTGATTCGCCCTATTCGTGTATACTAAACCCCCTAAACAACGGACCTAGCACAACAGCACTCTTCCACATGCTTCGGGAAAGGTGTAGATTATATACAGATCTCGGCAGCAGGAACTTTAACCACTTAAGCTGCATTTTCACTTTTGCTCGAGTCAGTGTCTTGCTATGTGCCCTGCTAAATAGACTGTGTGGATCAATTGCGGCCTTTCCTAGAAAGAGGTCGTCAATTTCCCATCAGGGTCTGGTACTTTTGACCTCACTCCAAGCATCCTCTTCCTACTTTATTTTAACCCCTCCCCTGCTGATGACGGAACCGCTCCGTCATCAGCTACGGTTGGGCTATGCTGATGACGGAGCGGTTCCGTCATGGCCCGGCCGCCGCGCCTGCGCGGCGCGGATTTCGCGCCTGCGCGGCTGTTGCATTGAGCGGGGCGGGTCATGACGGAACCGCTCCGTCAACAGCACAGCTCAACCGCGGCTGGTGACAGAGCGGTTCTGTCACAAGCATGCGGCCGCCGCGCGGCCACCCCGCCCCGTTAGCGCTGCGGCAGAATAGCCGCCGCAGCGAAAGGGTTAAGTGTACCCAGCACAGGGCTTTAAGTGGGGGGGGGGTCTGTGGGGGGCTAATCCCCCCAGTTTTTTTGGAGGGCCTCGAAAGGGGGCTCTAGAGGGCTCTATTTTCGGGCCTCAAAGGTCAAAGGTAGGGTGAACAGACGTCCCGGTTTTTGTTTGGTGTTACTAGTGTTGGTAACATGTCTTGATAGTGAAATACTGCCAATTTCGTTTTTCACTATGGAAAGGCTATCTTGCCCATAGGATAACATGGGGAATGCTGTGTAACATGTTTACCTGCATATCATCAAATAACAGCAAGATAGACATATGGAATCTGGTATCCTGTATCCCTGAACTCAGGCGAGCGACACCCATTGGACTCCAAGGGCTTCATCCCCCCCCATCATGTGTGGCAGCCCGGGATGAGACGCCTCCCGGGCACACACACAGCTGCACCCGACCACTTCACAGGTCTTTAAAAGACCATTTACATATTAATGAAGAATTGTTGTTGTCTCACCCCTTGTAAGAGCCCCTGCAGCTCCACTCTGACTATTGCTTAAAGATTCAGCCCCCCCCCTGAAATTTTTTCTTAGCCTCCCCCTGAAATTTGGCTCTAGTTGCGCCTCTGCCTGAACTCAGAATTTAATAACACATCCTTTAGTGAAGATGTTTTTTAAATTCTAAGTTTGGAAATAGCAAATGTTTTTTTAAAGTGCTTGGTATTTTATGGCTTATACATAATAAATATACTTTTTTGCCTATTTTATTATCCTTTGATGGATTCAACTTCATGATTTTCTTAAGCACACAATGCTAGTTATCTTGATTTAGACCACGCCCCTACTCGGATAGGCCACACCCCTTTAAGAAATTTGCCACGCTCCTTTTAGAGCACCCCCAGTTTTTTCCCACTTAAAGCCCTGACCCAACATCACTGGGGATGAAAGGTGTTAGTTGACCATGGCAGATGCACTGTTTTACTGCTTCCGGCCCCAGGAAGTGCTGATGAGCTACAGTCCGGTGGCCAGTGGGACTGTGCGTGGGGGTTGCCGTTAAGAAGCCGACAAAAGAGCCTGGGGCAGCCGAGCGTCACAAGCCTCTGGAGCGGAGGTGTGTATGTAACATGCAGGTGACCTCCTTCTGGAGATGGTGAGGGAAGCACCGTTTGACATGTGGACTGTTTGAATGGTCGACATTTAATGGTCGACTGAGCAGATGCCTGTGCAGGTCTCTACCCCTTCTCTCTGAGAATTAAGGCTTAACTGCGTGATGCTCTCCTTGGGTGTGAAAGCGCCGAGGGGCGATCAGCTGGACAGTGCTGTGCCACAGAATGAAAATCTTCAAACTGCTGACCAGATACAAGTTAACAGCGGTCCAATGATTTAGGGAGAGTATTTACATCCAGCTTAATGCGACATCGTTAGAGTCGAACGATTTGCGCAACCATAAAGATGCCCGTGTAAAATAGTAAACAGAGAGCTACACAAAAGCAAAAACGTGCAAGACATTTCACCAAAGTAAAAAAACAAAGTAATAAATCTTAACATTCCACGAAGGGTCAAGAGTAACAAGCGCAGCCTTAATCCCTGTGAAAGGGTGAAAAAAAAGGCAGGGCCAGCGCGAGTGCCATCTGTTTCCAATTAACGCAAAGGTAATAATTGAAAACAGATGGCATTAACACGCAATCCCGAGGACCCTAGGCAATGGAACAAACAAGCGGGACAATTACCCGCCTTGTACCAATTGCGTGCTGTGTTTTAAAAAAAGACACATGCACAGGCAAATTGCCGGCTAATAAAAAACAAGCATTTACAATGCAATGGTCTCGGCATTGTTAAAGTTAGAGCTATTGGCATTGCTCATGACATTATTTTTATTTATGTTTTGGTTTTTAAAACATATAAATAAATGGCATTGTCATTTACAATTGCAATAGCTTAATTGCTCGCAAATGCGAGACCTATTGCATTTACACCCACACAGAGCCACACACAAAAAGTCAGCCACACACACATAGAGAGCCATCCACACAGAGCCACCCACACAGAGTCATTCACATAGAGCCACCCACACCCACACAGAGCCACCCACACAGAGCCACCTACATACACACAGAGCCACCTACACACAGAGCCACCCACACACAGAGCCACCCACACACAGAGCCACACACACACACAGAGCCACACACACACACAGAGCCACACAAACACACACACACAAAGAGCCACACACACAGAGCCACACACACAGAGCCACACACACACAGAGCCACACAAACACACACATACACAGAGCCACACACACAGAGCCACACACACAGAGTTGTTTTTCCGTCTGTAAACATGTGTGTAGCCACAAAATATGGCAACAGGAAGCCTTGAATGTAATTTCAGGTAGGGAAATTCAGGCTTGAGGAAAGCTTCCCAAGTGGGGGGCTATAATCCGTCCTGCCAGGGTAACTACGCTACGAATATGCAAATACACATTGCATCACAAAGGGGATGGAGCGAGAGATGCTACCTGCCCCCTCCAGGGAAGGTGTAAATCAGCACCTGTGGACAATGCGGCATGGGTGAGAGAGTACAATCCACATACCATTCACAGCTCAGCAGGCAACCTGCCATCATTTTCAGGATACCCATTAACCGCCGTCGATGTCCATCTTACATTCAGAAGCACAAATGTTTTTTTTTGTTCCCAAGTGAAAACGTACATAACTTCCTAGCGCTTACCTGGACACAAGCTTAATTTTAAAGGGCGCATGCATAATCACTGTGACGCACGAACGCCGCCTGATACAAACGGTGCCCCACCTCTACTGCACGCAGAGCCAACGAAAGGAAACAATACGTATTGTAGGCTGCAAACTTACAAGACATCAGGTCCCAGCGCGTGCCTCGATATTGATTTTGCGGCATTTCCGAACAGATGAAATCATTGAAAATGAAAGTTTTTCACGGCTCCATTAGGGCGCGCGCGCCCATTACCATCAATGCGTCGTGCCCTGAAACATTAAAAGGTTTACGAGGTTTGCTCTTTAAAGCTGCATTATAATGAAAGCCAATTACAAAACCTCATTAAGTGGAGAAATCGGAGACACTTAATGGCCTTTGTTCTAAGCAGTAATTAGCTCTCGAATCCCTACGAGCTAGAGAAGCATTTTTGTTAAATTAAATTACAGCAATACTTGCTAGACTTGTGTCATATAGTTCTTGTGAATAGGGCTCCCTGTGCACACCCTCTCACGCGCCAGATGAGGGATAGACGGTGCTAAAAGCGTCACTAAGTCGTTGAAATGTCAATCATAGTTACACTTACGCTATGAAAATGTCACACATAGCAATCTAAAACCTCGGCAGCTAAGCACCACGGGTATTCACAGTACAGTGGGAGTGGACTACTTCCCTGCCATCGTTTTCAGGATACCCATTAACCGCCGTCGATGTCCATTTTACATTCACAAGCACAAATGATTTTTTGTGTTCTCAAGTGAAAACGTACATAACTTCCTAGCGCTTAACTGGACACAAGCTTAATTTTAAAGGGCGCATGCACAATCACTGTGACGCACGAACGCCACCTGCTTGTAGCTCATGAATTTAGCTGTGCTAATTCATGCGCGCAGCCCGATTCTGCTCACTGTTCGGTTTTTAATGGCTGTTTATTTCCACCGAAACGCGTTGACCAAGTCCTTGTAAAATCCCACTAACCAGAGTGGCTATATATTGGGCAATAGATAGAACAACTAATAGACGTGTTTACAAGTCCAGAGATATGAAGTTGTAAATGTGGAAGAGTGAGAGAGTGTGGTGTGTTTGGTTCGGTTCTCTACCTGGAGATATATGTATAATGGTCTAGGAATAATGAATTGTGTATTTTGAATGTTTTTTTATATCAATTATGTAATTTGTGATACGAATTATTTTTTTTAAATCATGAAAAAAGAAAATAAATGAAAAAGTAATCTTAAGAATAAAAACAATGAAAAAGTAAAATAAATGTGTTGTGTTGACATGATTATGCCTATATAATTGGGGTGCATACCCTGAAAAGTCAAGAGTTCACGAGGGAGTTATTGTTGTGATTGCTTTTGTTTTCCCTTCTTCTCCATGACCTAAAAGAAACTGACCTAGTCCCGTAAATTCTTCTCAGCACCCAGACGAAAACCTTGTGCCAATCTTTCGTGAAGTTACAAGGTATGGCGCTCTCTAGGCCTCCCCATCAACTGTCAGAGGTTTTCCCGCTTACTCCCGCGCCCTGTGAAAGAACAGAGGAATATCCCTTGGCATGATGTGAGGACTCCGTCAAGTATCTTGGCAGTCACATATACAGGGATGCTGACCGTATCCTGCAGCTCAACTACGGCCCAGTGGTTGAGAAGCTGACTAAAATTATCCGTGACAATGGCGGGCGGATTGCCAGTATTAAAATAGTTTTTCTTCCTCAATTCTTTATTTATTTCAAAACATCCCCATCCCATTATAATATTACAGGTTTTTTTCTCCAAATCTTCTGTCACACCTGATTAGGCTTATGTGTGGAGGCAAACAACATCAGATAAGTTGGGAAACCCTGATGTTGCCGTACGAGCAGGGTGGGTTTGAGGTTCCAATTTTTCGCATATACTACTTTGTTGCGCAAGCTAGCTTTGCGCTGCACCGGTACCACGCTGATTCCAGGATCCTCTATCTTAGGCCAGAAGCAGACCTTGTACATCTGACACCCTTGAATACACTCCTTCCAGAGGGGGTGCCAAGCGACCCGCAGGGCATTCAGACACTATCCACAACGAGTTGGGTCTGACGTCGTCTGATTAGAGTGACTGGGTCCCACGTCCTATACTCCCCTTTACTGCCACTGGCGGGGAATGGCTGGGTCCCCATTCAGCAGGAGACGTTTGTGAAACGCACATTAGAAAAGTTTCCCCTGGCAACATTTAGAGACTTGTTTCCCAGCGGCCATATCTACTTGCGTACAGAGGACCTGCGTTTTGGCTATGTCACAGTAATGGACCACTTTGTATAGCGACACCTACAGGGGACCTGGAGGGCCAGAATTCCCAGTTATTTACTCAAACCCCCTGAATTTCCTCTTCTGACAGGAGTTACACAGATATGAGTGGGCTCCATCTTATGTCCAAGCTGGAGTGCATGCCGCCTGGAAGCGGGATCTGGCCCATCTCATTTCTGAGTCACAGCAGCGTCGCTGTTGTATACAAATACGCTGAGTCTCTCCTAACCACAGGCACAAGTTGTTGCACCTCAAGTTTCTTTGGCAGGCATCCATGACACAGAGTAGAATACACCACATGTATTGGCCCACACACGTGTCCTAGGTGTCGCTTCCCAGAGGCAGACTTTGCACACATGGCATGGAGCTGTGATAAGTGCACTAGATATTGGAAAACAGTCTTTACGGAGCTCACCCGTATGATTGATATGGAACTCACACCGTCCCCGCTACTGGCACCTATGGGGCACACACACGACCTCCCTAAACCTAAGAGACACTCTGTGTCGCAATTGCACTCCTTATTGCCAAAAGGGAAGTAGCTTTAAATTGGGGTAGCCAATTCTCACCCACATCAAAAGCATGGTTACGCAGTATGACATATTGCACCACGAATAGCGATACATATGCACTGATGAAACCGCCTGCTTCCACGCAGCTCAACACATGGCAGCCATTCCACTCTTATGTGTTAGCTGTACAGGATCCAGGAGACACGTGGCCTCCACAGCAGCACACCCATCAAAGTATTGGGATAAGCTGGGGAACACAGTCCATCGTCTGTTGGGTGACACTGATGTGATAGGGATGTATTTGCATTTCCCTCTGACCCTGCTATCCAGGATCGTCATCAATAATGATTGTTTTGATAACATATGTATGCATATTGACCTGAAATCAACATCAAACACAGTTAATACTCAACAGTACTGTCTTTTGTTTTACTGTTTATTGTGAAAATCAATAAATATAAGTTTTTTAAAAAAATTATTCAAGCCTGGAGGGAGAACTAGCCATTCCCTTTAGCCTCAATGTGAGCTCCTGCAGCAGGCCACCAGTGGCAAAGCATCTAGTCCTGATGTGCAGTGGAGTTAAAGCCATTCTGATCCAGACACTTTCCTGTTTGATGAAGAGAAGAGGCAGGATGCTTCTCCAAAAGAAAGAATTCACCTGTTCAAACACTACCTGGATCCGCTGCAATGGTTAATCCTAGAAACTTTCTAAATCCATCATTCTCCTGTCTGAAGAAGGTACGAGCTGTTTGCTTTCCTATGTTGTTTGCATGTACAGTACACGAGGCATCTTTATGGTAGCTTTCTGGCACTTTCTAAAGGCACATCATTAAATGAATGGGAAGCTTGGGGAGGAGGGGCGGAAGCCACCTGCACCCGCCAACAAAGCCCCACCCATTTGAGACGAACCTACACCGATGCACATGGACGTACGAATACATGATGATAAGACAGATGAGAGTAGTGACTCCTGCTACATAATGGTATGAGCTACAGCAGAACAATGAACAGACACACCACAAACAAATAGCTTCACCTGGAAACTTCCTTTCCAATTTAAGAAGTGCAGATTGGGGTTGGACTATGGAAAGATAAACACTTGCTCGAATTCCCTCACAGCCCAGGGTCATATCATGCGAGCAAGGTAGAGGAACTGGAAAACAACAGTGTTTAACTTTGAACATTTCAATTAAACCTTTTGGACTTAGACATTTTGTTATAAGCAAATTTGTTAATAATGAGTGAGGGGAAAATGGAATACTTAGCCACAAGGTACAGGTTTATATTACACCCTGTACATATTCCCCCCCAGCAAAATTCCCGCCACGGCAAAGGGGTTAAACAATCAATAAAAAAGCAGGAACACAATATAAACAAAGCACATTGTGTGAAAAAAGGGGGCTGGAAATCAATACATTTTCAAGCATCAGGCATTTGTATCCAGTAGAGGCCCGAATAAAAATAAATTAAAGAAAATATAAACTACAACTCCGAGAATGCATTTTAGTCATCTGAACGCAATGAACAGGAAACCGCCTATCCAAGGGCATTGGAATCACATGGCCCTTTACCACGAAACCCCGGCCCTACAAGTGACTAAATAAACAAGTTGATACAGAAATGCAATTAAATAGCAATAAGGGCGCGACAAAGTCACAACAGTTAAAAAAAAGTTCTGGGTCAATCCCTGGACCTATCCTGGATACAAGAGTAAATAACATTCTAAAACCGTTAAAAACATGTTAATGATCCCACAAACAGGGAAAACAAAGTCCAAAGTCGCAATGCGCTGTGTCCTGGCTGGGGAGGCAGTGGGGGAGTTAAAGAAACTTGAACTTCTACAGTGAAGTGCAAATAGAGATGATTCCAAAACAAATGTTGTAGCCTTCTCTCCTTTTAACGCATATTTGCTGAGCATGTGCCTGGATTATTAAAGCTCGCTACTGCCAGATTTCTTCGCACTCGTCCACCAGCCGCACAACTGATTTTAGCTCAGCTCTGTTGTTTTCGTTTCACTCCTCGTAGTCACGTGATTATTTCCAGTACAGCTCGTAGGGGATATAGAGTAAATGCATTATCTGTACGGAAACGTACACCTAGGATTAATGGGAGAAGAGAAAGTCACATGACTACTGGTATTGTATTGTGTTTCCTGCGCCCTTCGGGTATCTTTTGAAATATAAACTAGAAAGCGGCAGGAGGAGCAGACACGTCAGGGGAGCCTACTGAATACTCATGTCTGTGGAATTACTGGAATACCAAATTCAGCTCAGACTATAAATTATCTCACACATGCCTGTGGCTGCAACTTTTCCTTGCTGAACAGAACGGAAAAGGTAGGAAAACAAGCATTAGGATAGCCAGTGATAACTTCATTCAGCATAGCCAAAAGGTCTCGCCTTTTGAACCTTATAAGCTTAGCTGCCAAGGTTTCAGATTCCTTTGAGTGACATTTTCATAATTTCAGTGTAATTATGACTGACATTTCAACGACTCTGACATAGCTGCCAAGGTTACAGATTGCTATGTGTGACATTTGTTGTGCCTGTGTGTGGTGATCTTATGTGGCCACCTTGATTGCTATTGGCCTAGGTGCGCGTGGGCTGGCGCGCATGAACAGCGGACGGACTGCAGGCACACATGCTGTCTCAGTCGGAAGTGACTTCCCCGAGCGGACGTCCTCCTTTTATTCAACCCCGCAGGCCACGCCTGGCCTGCGGATGTGTGGATGCGTGTGTGCGTGCAACCACTAGACCGCTGGGGATATTACATCCCTATCCATCTATATATATATATTTTTTCCTTTTACAAAACAAGTAAGACAGTCCCGGATCACAAACTTAGAACAGAAAGGCCTGGGTACTTGCGTGTCCCTTGGTGGTGGCTTCAGGGTCTCAGCAAACAGGCGTAGTCTCTCAGTCTCTGGCTTGGTAGCAGGTTGGGCCGCAAGTTGTACCGCTGCGAGCTGGCCCTACCGCTCTCAGCGTCTCGGCAAGAACTACTGGCCGTGCCGGATGGCGTTGGAGAAGCTGATCCGTTCTCCGGTTCCTCTGATTGTCTTTCCATCAGCGCGTCGTTATCGTGGGTAGTCGTCAAACTCAAATTCTGGCTTCCCCTTTCTGGCTCTGAGCATTGGCTGTCTTCCGACGATGTGGCTTTGAACCAGGAGGCATTTCTTGACACTTCTTCCTCTCCCTTCTGTGCCGTGATCATGGTGCCTCTTGTGGACTTAACCGTCCAGGTGCCGGGTTCATAACGAGTTTGAAACTTCCCCCCAGGGCGTCGGTTCCGTATGATCACCCGGGTCCCTGAGCTTATTCTTCTAGGGGTGGCTCTTCTGCGACGACTAGCCCGCTGATTCCCTTGGCGCCTCCGTTCCTGGGCCTCATCCGTGTTGGCTGGGGGCGGTGTCCACCCCGGAGCTTTAGGAAGAAGGTCTCTTCGGGTCGCCTGAAACATGAGGGTCCACGGACTTCTCTGAGTTGTGCAATGAGGGGTGCCCCTATACTCACGCAGGAACTCATGTAACCTCTGCTCCGGATCAGCCTGTTCCACCAAGGCTATACGGAATACTTTATTTAGGGTCCGCATGACTCTTTCAACGTCTCCATTGGCCTGGGGCCATTGGGGTGTGATGCGGCGGTGTTGAATTCCCCTTTGTCGGAGAAAAGTGGCAAATTCAGCCCCCTGGAACGGGGGTCCATTATCACTTCGTACTTCCAGGAGATATCCAAACATAGAGAACATCTTCTCCAGTGCCGGCCCCACGTGTGTGAATGCCGTGGAAGCTACTTTGTCCACTAGTGGGTATTTCGAGTAAGAGTCGATGACTACCAGCGTGTGTCCCTCTCCAGGGAAGCTTCTGAAGTCTATGCTCACCTTGGCCCAGGGAGATGCGCAGGCTTTTTCAGTGATCACAGGCAGGGGTCTTTCAAGGTCGCTCGTCAGCTGACAGGCCATACATCTCCGAACATGCTCTTCCACCATGCTCTCCAGCTCCGGGAACCATGCTTTTTCCCTCATGCGCGCCTTCATCTTTGTGGTGCCTTGGTATCCACCATAGGCGAGTTGCACAGCTCTGCTTCTCAGGCTCTGGGGAATGACCAAACGAGACCCCCTTAGCAACACTCCCTCTTCAATAGCGCTTAGGTCATGTCTGACTCTCCACATCTTTGTGAGGGACTCTCTGTCTTCTGCTGACCAGGAGTTGGAAGGGCGAAGGTATTCAGCCCACGAACCTTCTTGAACCGCCTTCAAAGACCTACAGTAGATGTTGTCGGTGATGGCCGCTTCTTTAACCTCCTCTAGTGTTATGCTTTGGGGGCATGATGTGAGTGCCACCCACTGTGCATACTCCTCACACTCACCGTCTACCGATTCTGGCTCGGGTAGCGATGGATGGTGGGAAAGAAAATCCGCAGGGTTTTTGGCTCCCGGTCGGTATATGACTTCCATCTCATATGGTTGGAGTTGGATCACCCATCGTTCTATTCGGGGTGGCAGATGTGGAGCAGTTCCCTTAAAGAGAGAGACCAGGGGTTGGTGGTCGGTGACCATGACGAACGGATGTCCTCGCAGGTATAGGTGGAAATGGCCACAGGCCCACTTGATGGCTAGGGCCTCTCTTTCAATCTGGGCATACCTGGTCTTGGTCGGGGTGAGGGCCTTGCTAGCGAATGCTAGCACTGTCCATTGGCCAGATTTGTATTCCCCCGGAATGCTTCGTCTTCTTTTGGACCCCACTGCCAGACGGCATCCGTCTTGGTCAGCGCCCGCAGTGGTTCGCTCCAGGTGGCTAGGCCCGGTATGAATCGGCCACAGTAAGTGGCCATTCCACGGAAGCTCCTTACTTCTGTTGGGGATTTTGGTGCTAGGGCATCCTTGATTGCCTTGGACTTCCTCGGGTCCACCTGGATGCCTTCCTGATTAAAGACGTACCCGAAGAATTCTATGGAGGGCTGAAAAAACGGACACTTTTTCTTGTGAAGTGTTGCTCCATGGGCGCTCAGTCTCCTCAGGACGTCCCGGAGGTGTTTGTGATGTTCCGAGGTGGTGGTGGAGTGGATCAGAATGTAATCGCTGACATTAATTACCCCAGGCAGCCCAAACAGAAGTTCTCTAATGGTGTTTTGGAACACCTCTGCTGCCGAGGAAATACCAAAGGTCAACCTCTTGTATCGTCGTAATCCAAGGTGGGTGCTGAATGTTGTGATAAAATGATTCTCCTCCGCCAATGGTAGCTGGTGGTATCCGGCGTTCAGATCAATCTTCGAAAACCACTTTGACCCATTTACGTCCGCAATGATATCATCCATGGTAGGGGTCAGGTGCCTCTCCCTCCGGATTGCGGCGTTTGGCAGTCGCATGTCAATGCACACTCGGAATTTCCCCCGGTTGTTTTGGCTTTTCCACAATAACCATTGGGAAAACCCACGGGGTGGGTCCAGTGACCTTTTCAATGACGCCTAAGTTTTCCAGCTTCTCAAGTTCTTTCTCCGCCAGTGGGCGTAAGTGGAACGGAATCCGGCGGTGGCGTAGGGCGATGGGAGTGACGGATTTATCGATGTGCAGTTTGATTGGCTCACACTTTATGCAACCCAGTCCCGTGAAAAGTTCGGGGAAGCGTCCCAGTAGCTCATCCACCTGGTGTGCTCTGATGCGGTTGGCGAACGCTATTAATTTTAGGTCTTCGGCCGTGTGGCTGCTTAGCAGAGTGTCGGCCTCTCTGTTAATTATGTGGATCGTCGCCATCACCTCCAACTCATCGGCCTTGATGGGTACTGTGATTTTGCCTTTGAGGGGTAGTGGTGTATCGGCTCCATATGCGAATATCCTCGTTTTAGACAGTAGCACCTGGGGGCACGGGCGTAGTTTCTTGAATTGCTGCAGACCCATGACATTCACAGTGGCCCCTGTGTCGATTACCGTATTGACTTCGTTTCCGGCCATCTGCACAACGCACGTCGGCTGCGGACATCGTCCCTGTTTGAGTTCCCGCGCAAAAGAGATAATGTATGCCTCTTCATCCTCGGACTCCGAATCTCCATCCATTGTGAGTAGGTACTTCTCTGTTTTCGGTGATGGTGGCTCAGCTACCGACAACTGCTTAATTGCTTTGGTAGGCATGCGTGACTTTCTGAAGGTCCGTGATGTGTTCCGTCTTCGGCACACAGACGCAAAATGGTTTGGGATCCCACAATTTGCACAGGGTTTGCCCTGGGCTGGGCAGTCTTTAGCTGCATGGGGCTCGTGCCTGCAATACCCACACCGGGCTCAGGACTGATCTTTCCGGTGTTTCTTTTGGGGTGACCCACGTGGCTGGGTCCTCACCCCGTCTGCGCGTTCACTCTTGATGGCCTCTGTTTTACCTTGGGGTTTGTGGAGTGCTTGTTCCATTGCGGTGGCCCTGACGTTCAAGAGGTCATGTGACCTGGCCAAGATTAGGATGTCCTCGAGTGAGATCCCTGGCTTGCGTAGTATTGATCCTCTCAGTGTCTTGTCCCGACATCCTTGGATGATCTGTCTCCGTATGGCCTTCGGTTGATCCTCATCCGTGCAGGAGCTTGCCAGTTCCCTTACACGAGCATAGAAACGGCCCATAGTTTCGCCTTCCCTCTGACGTGACTGTCCCAGTTTGAAAACTTCAAAGTCTAGGTTCAGCTGTGGGTCAAAATGACCATTGAGGGCTGCTACGGCAGAGTCATAATCATCCGCTGCCCCAGTGTTGGGCAGGTGTTTGAACAGTCTGAAGATCTCATCCCCTGCATAGTGCAGTAGTAGGGATCTTTTCACTACCTTGTCCGTTTCTCTCGTGACCACAAAATAATTTTCCAGTCTCTCGAGCCATACTTTCCAACGTGGGGATGCTGTTGATGGATCTTCCATTTCGCTGAACGGTGGTAGGACCCCAGATGCAGCATGTTGGAACGGAATGTTGATGGTGGCTGCTGGCACATCTTCATCCGCCATGGGGTCGTTTTGTTGGGGTGATCACCCCTTCTTCCCCCTGTTCTGCAAGCTTGCCGGGATAGTGTGGGCCTTGTCAAGTTTTCCCTCCTTCTCACGTGGCAGCGGGGGCGGCCTACCTCAGCTCCGTCGAGTTTTCCACGGGCTTCTGGGTGTGTCGAGTAACTGGAACCCCTCCGCGAGGCAAGATGACGCTCACACTCCCTGCAGGGTATAGTTGGGGTCACCAGGAGTTGTCTGCAGCATCTCACGCGAGATGCGTGAGCTTCGGCAGTGCTCCCCGCGACTCACGCGAGATGCGTGGGGTACGGCAACTGGTTGCGCCGCCGGTCCGGTTCCAGCCCCCGACACGCCTACTCTTGGGGGCAGCCACTGGGGCCTTCAGTGACACCAACTTGCAGCGGCAGGGGCGGCCAGGTGAAGGATCAGGCCGGTTATAGGCCGCAGGCAGGCACGTGGTAGGGCCGCGTGGAGGAGCAGGGTGTTCCGCTTCACGCTCCTGTGCACGGGCGAGGGTCGGGCTCCATCCGCTCGTCACCAATGTTGTGCCTGTGTGTGGTGATCTTATCTGGCCACCTTGGTTGCTATTGGCCTAGGTGCGCGTGGGCTGGCGCGCATGAACAGCGGACAGACTGCAGGCACACACGCTGTCTCAGTCGTAAGTGACGTCCCCGAGCGGACGTCCTCCTTTTATTCAACCCCGCAGGCCACGCCTGGCCTGCGGATGTGTGGATGCGTGTGTGCGTGCGACCACTAGACCGCTGGGGATATTACAACATTGTAATAATTTCAGCGTAATTATGAGTGACATTTCAACACCGATGAGTGACACTTTTTACATATCAGAAATCACACTTATTTGAGCATATAAAAACTCTAAGAAGACCTTAAAACAGCTGTAATGCACCAAAAATGTAAGGGTACACACATAGCCCAAGACTCACAACCTGGCCACAGACTGTAATTTATTTAAAAAAGCAGCGCCGCCCGTATATTGTTTTTAACCTGAAGCTGAGAATAAGTTACATGGGTATTCTAGGCCATTAACATGCGACACAATGAGGCATCGGGGGACAGGGGGTCAGGGCAAGCCTCAGGAGGGGGGAGAGGCTGACTAACCTAGTTCACATCTGGCAGTATTATCTCAAAAAGATACAGTGAGCCGTAATAATTCATAAATAGCTGAGCGGCCTCCCTGTCCGGGGTCTGTGCTACCTAAGAGTACTTGCACCAGTGTGTGTCATGTGCAGCCTGTAAGAGTAGCAGCCAAGCTAGCTCTATGAATACTGGATAGTGGTGAACTTCAGGGAGGCCTACAGTCTGTTTGCTGTGAATGGCATCCTCTTTAATCATGAAAGCCCCAGGAGAGGGGCTAATTTTGTAACCCGAAAAATTAGCCGATTGGTAGTATAAATTCATCTTGGACAGCTGGAACGCTTCAGCTTGGGCAATCTGGACTCCACGCGGGATTGGGGCCATGCCAAGGACTACGTTGAGGCTATGTGGATGATGCTGCAATCCAATGAACCTGAAGATTTTGTCATAGCAACGGGGGAAGTACACAGCGTGCGTGAGTTTGTGGAGAAACTGAAAGCCTTCAAGCACAAACTATTGTGTGGCAAGGGAAGGATGAGAACGAAGTAGGCCTGTGCAAGGAGACTAGCAAGAACTAAGACCTCAAGTACTACAGTCCGACTGAAGTGGACTTTCTCCAAGGGGACCCCACCAAAGCATACGAGAAGCTAGGCTGGAAAGCGAAGGTCACTTTTGATGAGCTGGTGAAAGAAATGGTAGACGCCGATGTGCAGCTCATGAAGAACAATCCCAACGCCTAATCCACCTAAATGCTCACTCCATTGAAGCCTTGCAGTGCCAATCACTTGCTCCCTCCGCATGTCTGCAAAGATGATGCACTCCAATTTATGCCATCTGGCAAAGCTTGCTTTGTATACACTGGTGTCAGTTTTATTTTTCAACTCGATTTTTATGCACTTAATTGGTGACCATGGACTGGTTGGGGAATGTGATTCTTGTAGTCTGAAGTCTGTGTTCACGTAGTCCTTTACCTCAATGATGAAAAGGCTGATAAAAAATAACTCCATTCTGTGATTTCTAAACTGTGGTGCAATGAGCGTTTACTCCCAGCAACAATGCGTTCTTCTTTTCCTATTAAAATATCTAGAAAAGGGCCACACAGTGGATGAACTGAACTGGGTTGTCCTAGAAACCATAGAAAACAAGGACAGCAAAGTTGAGAGAATCATTTTTGAAAAGGAACAGCGTTGGATCCACCGTCTGGGTACAGACAAAAAAGGCCTGAACGACAGCATTCCTTGGCTGAGCCTTTCGAGATGAAGAACATGACAACCCCCTCCTCAAAAGAACCTCAGGCGTATTTTAGACACAATTTGGGCATATTAGCCCATTTTCAATCCCAATCTGATATCACTGAATTAACAACAAACAAGTTTGGGACTTATGCAAGGAGGGCATGAGACAGAAGACCACTTAACATAGGGGTCACCAACAGATGAACCGTGTGCATCTAACCAAAGGAGAGAGATAGAGAAAAGATACGGGTGCACACAGGCAGTGTCAATGCATAAGTAGAGTGTAAATGTATATAGCTCCACAATCACGACATACAGTACAACGAATATTGATAAAACACCTATAACTCCTTCACAGTGAGTGTGTAGCACTTCACGTGCAATAACTTACACTTTATGACCAAAGCGTGACCAAAAATAAACAGTAGTTGTTGTTAATATTAATTTTTTTTTAATAGAAATACATAACACCTGCACTACATCATGATCACTCCCTGCAGCTGATCGATCAAAATCACTAAAATCAGCCAATGCCATAGATAAAATATACGCATTGTATATACGAGCAGAAACAAACATGTAGAAAGTCCGTTTTCTAGCTTGATTACCCCAGCGTCTTCAAAACATACCCGGTAGTATAGCCCAGCTACTTCCGGGTCATGTAAGGCAGCTACAGCGCAACGCGTAGCAACGAGGCACGGAGCGCGAGGTACAGCAGTGAATCCCTAGATATCTCGACAACAAAACCGCAAGTATGGAAACACGCTTTTTTACTGATTGCAAATATCGTTCCGGGTCTAGCCCCCTCGAAGCCTTCCTAAGACCCGAAGTAGGTGTTCCAAACCGACATTCAGGTAGGCATAACAACTGACAGTCATTATTATTGATGTGCCGTTTATACCTGTAACTTTTAAATCTGGGAATAACAACACCAGCCTCGGGTGGTACTTTCCTGTTGAATGAGTTTTGTGTATATATATTGAAAAAAAGACCCTGCAAGGATATATGATGTTACAACGCGGACTGTAACAACGCATACCGTTACAACGCATCTTTTACAACGCGGATACTGTTACAACTCATGTATTTACAACGCATTTTTTTACAACGCAGGTACCTTTACAACGCATACCATTACAACGTAAGTATTGGTAAGTATATATTAATATTAATATTATAATCGTAAATTAATTTTCTAAAATATAATTTAATGTAATTTAATTTAATTTAATTTCAATTAAATAATTTAATTTAAAATTAATTTTACTTTATTTTTACCCTGTACCCCTGTACCCCAAAAACTCAAAACTGACCCTCAACCCCAAACATAAATTAAAGTAATTTAATTTAATGTAATTCCAATTAATTAATTTAATTAAATATTTTAATAAATTAAAATTAATTTTACTTTATTATTACCCTGTACCCCTGTCCCCCAAAAACTCAAAACTGACCCTCAACCCCAAAAATAATTTAATGTAATTTAATGTAATTTAATTTCAAATAATTAATTTAATTTAAAATTAATTTTAATTTATTTTTACCCTGTACCCCTGTACCCCAAAAACTAAAAACTGACCCTGAACCCTAAAAATACCCCTTTACCCAAAAACTAAAAACTGACCCTGAACCCTAAAAATACCCCTTTACCCAAAAACTAAAAACTGACCCTGAACCCTAAAAATACCCCTTTACCCAAAAACTGAAAACTGACCCTGAACCCTAAAAATACCCCTTTACCCAAAAACTGAAAACTGACCCTGAACCCTAAAAATACCCCTTTACCCAAAAACTGAAAACTGACCCTGAACCCTAAAAATACCCCTTTACCCAAAAACTGAAAACTGACCCTGAACCCTAAAAATACCCCTTTACCCAAAAACTGAAAACTGACCCTGAACCCTAAAAATACCCCTTTACCCAAAAACTAAAAACTGACCCTGAACCCTAAAAATACCCCTTTACCCAAAAACTGAAAACTGACCCTGAACCCTAAAAATACCCCTTTACCCAAAAACTGAAAACTGACCCTGAACCCTAAAAATACCCCTTTACCCAAAAACTAAAAACTGACCCTGAACCCTAAAAATACCCCTTTACCCTAAAACCCAAAACTGACCCTAAACCCTAAAAATACCCCTTTACCCCAAACATATAACATTTAAAATATAATTATATACTTACCAATACTTACGTTGTAATGGTATGCGTTGTAAAGGTACCTGCGTTGTAAAAAAATGCGTTGTAAAAACATGAGTTGTAACAGTATCTGCGTTGTAATAGATGCGTTGTAACAGTATCGCGTTGTAAAAAATGCGTTGTAACAGGTGCATACCCCCTGCAATAGATAGCGCCCACGTGAGAATTCGTATTTGCATGCCAAGACAAAGAAACCACTGTCTAGTGAGTAGATTAATAACGTTCACTTAAAAACAGTGCATGCTAATGAGTTTAAAAAACAGGGCATCGCACTGAGAACAGGGATTGTGCAGCAAAACAGAATTACATGATCCAAAATGAGAGAATATCGTCAATGATACCAGCAGGGTTTATTTACAACTAACTCTGCACGTATTAGGCTTGTAGGAAAAGAGAGAGTTGACACTGCCAGTTACTGGGGGCTATTTAAAGTATTTGCATTTTTAGTTGTTTATGAAAACAGTAGTATATTTACTACTTTATACGTCTCCCCTCCCCTCTACCCATGTATGTCTTACTTCACGTGTTCACATTATCTGTTCACAGGTACATTGAGACCGAAAACAAGAAAAGAAACAGGTTGATAATTTCCCTTTTTTCTGTTTTGTGTTTGCAATAGCCATTGTAGACCAACGCCACTCTCACACATTTTTCTTGATTGGTACTGAAGAAAGCCCGTAAGTCCGAATTCCGGCAAAAGGGGCTGAAACATGTCGGCCATTTTATTTCACTAATGCTAGTGCGCTCTGAATTCCTAGTCTTTCTATAGAACGCTCATCTAGAGCATTCCCCAATCAGGGGCTACCCGAATACAGATTAAATAAAGCTCTATGTCTGGCTTTACGGGTATTTTTAATCTACACTTTGTCCACATCACTGGGTCACTACTGTTTTTAAACCATGGGTAAGATCCTCCTGGTGGAGGCTGCATACCTAAAACGAACCCTATGATTATGCACACACGTGTCACATAGCGGAGAACCAAGATATACCGCTAGCCAGACTACCCAACACGTGCATGAGGGTTTTTTACCGGAGACACACTATGCAGGACAAGTGATCCTTCCCCATTGATTAACTGTACTAATACTTTAAAACATACCGCCACTCTTTCTGGTGTCGGTGCCGCAATCGATGATTTTCATGCGGCCCCCTCGAGTATTGCCGCGCCGCGCCTCGGCGGGCGGCCATGGGGGCATGATGAGAGAGAGTTGGAGTCTCCAGCCTGCACTAGATTCCCCCGCCGCTTTCTGCCTACTTCCTCCGAGTCCGGACATGATGGCACATCTGGATTAATATCCCGGCCCCCATGGTGCCACGCCGGTGATTAACAGCAGCACTATAGTCTGCTGAGTGAGAGGCTAGCCCCTCCCTCCCCCTGCAGTGTCACTGTGTGTGTGATGAGTAAGCCGGAGCCGCCGGCGCCGTATTCATTTGTTTCAGGGCAACGAACACAGCAGGCAGCCCTGGGCAGAGTTCAAAAACATTGTAGCGCTCTCAGCCACTCCACAGAGGCTGAGAGCAGATCGGTTATTAACTATTTAGGAACTCGGGCCGGGGCTCAGCAAGCAGTACGAGTCGAGCAGCATTTTTGCCACCGGTGCCAGTAGCCGCTGGTGGCGCGTCTGGCACTGGTGGCAAAAATGCGTGAAAATGCATTTCAGTGCGGTGATGCGGATCATCGCACTGAAATGCGTGAGTGTCACACCTGTTGCGTGACGCTTGGCAGGACTGCTATGATTGACACTTTCTGGCGAGCAAAATCAAGGAACGAAGCTGAGGGAAACAAATATCTGACATTACACCCATTTGCACAGAACAAGATTGTCTGAATCATACTGTGTGTGCTACACAAGACCATTAATTAAAGGGGCGATCTAGATGTAACAATAGGTATCAACATCCTAGACGACGCCATCAAAGAAAGAACATTCTGGAATGCTTACTGGTTATGCATGATAGTGGTGCAGGAGAGGCCTGTTGCTTTCTCGTCAGAAGAAGCCCCTTTAAGAGAGAATAATCTCAGCCAGGCAGCAGCTTTATGAAAACAATTTATGATAATATGATAAAATAAATAAAAGATAATCTCACTGTCGTAAAATTAATAAAAGATAATTTCACCATGTAAGGAAGGTGGTTCCATCCTCAGCTCATTTATCACTGGTAGTTAAGGCTCTCTGGCATCATAGATTGAAAACTGGAATGAAACTCTGGCTTCCATCAAGCCTCTCTCCTTTCTCTCTCACTTTTATCTTTTTCATCTTCTTTCCTTCTTCTACATAACGATTTTTACATCTGATCTTTTAGGGTCACACATTCGCTTGCACTCTCCTTTCTTTTTCTCGCCTCAGCCTGTTTCCTTTCACCACCGTCTTTCCTCTCCTCTTTCTACCTCCCTCTTCTCTTCCCCTACTTCCTCTTGCCTCTCTCCGCTTTCCATACCTTTCTTTCCCTCCACTCTCGTTACTATCCCAGGGTCTCCCTTCCTCCATCTCTCTGCAACTTATGTAGCAGAATTATAACTTCATCTGGCACAAAACTTGAGTGTCTGACTCGCTTTTGCCTAGTTTTTTCAAAAATGTATTACATTTTTCTTCCCTGAAACTCCGAGCCCTGTGTATTGCAGTGGCAAGCTCACCCCGGCCCTCATTTCAATGGCAGATGATGTTTGTCACAAACATGACCCCTAACGTACTCAGAGGCAACACACATTATTCACCACAACTTTTATGTGCCTTTGAAAAAAATGCTTTCCATTTGCAGAAATGCAAAGAGGCGACGCATCTGCAGACACATTTCAATCCAAATTTTAGGCAGCTAACTCAGTTCCAGTGGTCTTAAAGGGCACGAGACTGAAGAGTTACCTGCGGGCCTTCAAAGTGATGAGCTCATTGCAAAGAGCATGCAGCGTGTCCTGGAGAACAGAGTCCCGCGTACCCCAGCCAGTGAGTTCCTCTGTCAACAATTTAATTTGCGGGGCAGGCGGGGTCGAATTTACAGCAGCTGCCAGCGCCTCACACTGAGACAGGTGAGCCACACAGTGAGGAAGGAGGTGGCGGCCGGCGCTGCGAACAGGCAGCGCTGCCAGCCCAGGCCATGATGATTTGCTGCAACTTCTGCCTGCCACAAATTTATTCCAGTATACTATCGAGCTCTGTACCCCATCGACCTCTTTACCCCCCCTCGTTTTGCACATGCGCAGGAATGTTGCGCATGCGCATATTATGCCCCTATGACGTTTTATGACGTTTTGTGACGTGCCCCATTATTTGCTGTATGCCCTTTCGTCTTTCGTTTCTCTGACCAATCACAAGTCTGACTCGTTTTCTCATCCAATCACAAGTCAGATTTTTTTTCTCCTCCAATATATTGCTTCCTGACTGTTAGCTTCAACCAATCATCGCATTTCTATGTATTTATTAATCGCCAACCTTCTGGAACTTTTCCCACAGCCCTGCTGAACTTTTACCACCCCCTGCCTACCGCTCGAGTTTAGTAGTGCAATCCTTGCATCGCTTCCAGTTGCGTGTGTCGCAGTGTGTACTACATCCTTTGCATCGTCTACTTGCAACACTTGCATCGATTCGGCTTGACTCTGTAGCTTTCAGTTGGTGAGTAGTCCAGCTATGTGCGTTTTTTGTTTTTTCAAGGCAGCTTTGTGCGTTTTTTGTTATACTTATTTTGAAATGTTAAGTCGTATGTAATTTAATATTTCTGAAAGCCCACAATGTGCCTACTTTTCTTATATGCCTTTGTTCGACGTTGAAAGCCAGACATGGGCGGCTATGCTCTAAATTCTGTTCCCTCATGCCTATGCTACGTGCCAAGTCTGAACTTAATGTCTTTGAATCCCAGCCATGTGCGTTTGCAAAGTAACTCGACTTTGAAAGCCAGACATGTGCGGCTACGCCCAAGTGCTACGCCCTCGGGCCTACCATATGCATCGAACTTGGGCCTTCTTCCAAAATGCGTAGCTCCATTGGGCTTTATAAGGCTTGGGCAATCTTATGTTGAATGATATGTTTTTTTTTAATATGCTGTAAATTCTGTTCCCTCATGCCTATGCTACGTGCGAAGTCCGAACTTAATGTCTTTGAAACCGAGTCATGTGCGTTTGCAAATTGACTCGACTTTGAAAGCCAGACATGTGCGGCTGTTCCCATGTGCTACGCCCTCGGGCCTCCCATGTGCATCGAACTCGGGCCTTCTTCCAAATGCGTAGCCACATTGGCTTTATAAGGCTTGGGCAATCTTATGTTGAATGATATCTTTTTTTATATGCTGTAAATTCTGTTCCCTCATGCTGATGCTACGTGCCAAGTCCGAACTTAATGTCTTTGAAACCCAGACATGTGCGTTTGCAAATTGCGTCGACGTTGAAAGCCAGACATGTGTGGCTACGCCCATGTGCTACGCCCTTGGGCCTCCCATGTGCTTCGAACTCGGGCCTTCTTCCAAATGCGTAGCTGCATTACATTCGTACTTTCATATAACCTCTGTTGTGTTTTATATGCCTTGGCAATCTTATGTTGAATGATAGCTTTTTTGTTTATATGCTGTAAATTCTGTTCCCTCATGCCTATGCTACGTGGCAAGTCCGAACTTAATGTCTTTGAAACCCAGCCATGTGCGTTTGCAAATTGACTCGACTTTGAAAGCCGGACATGTGCGGCTACGCCCATGTGCTACGCCCTCGGGCCTCCCATGTGCTTCGAACTCGGGCCTTCTTCCAAATGCGTAGCTGCATTACATTCATACTTTCATATAACCTCTGTTGTGTTTTATATGCCATGGCCAATCTTATGTTGAATGATAGCTTTTTTGTTTATATGCTGTAAATTCTGTTCCCTCATGCCTATGCTACGTGCCAAGTCCGAACTTAATGTCTTTGAAACCCAGCCATGTGCGTTTGCAAATTGACTCGACTTTGAAAGCCGGACATGTGCGGCTACGCCCATGTGCTACGCCCTCGGGCCTCCCATGTGCTTCGAACTCGGGCCTTCTTCCAAATGCGTAGCTGCATTACATTCGCACTTTCATATAACCTCTGTTGTATTTTATATGCCTTGGCCAATCTTATGTTGAATGATAGCTTTTTTGTTTATATGCTGTAAATTCTGTTCCCTCATGCCTATGCTACGTGCCAAGTCCGAACTTAATGTCTTTGAAACCCAGCCATGTGCGTTTGCAAATTAACTCGACTTTCAAAGCCAGACATGTGCGGCTACGCCCATGTGCTACGCCATCGGGCCTCCCATGTGCTTCGAACTCGGGCCTTCTTCCAAATGCGTAGCTGCATTACATTCATACTTTC
Source organism: Lissotriton vulgaris (assembly GCF_964263255.1). Classification (NCBI taxonomy): domain Eukaryota; kingdom Metazoa; phylum Chordata; class Amphibia; order Caudata; family Salamandridae; genus Lissotriton; species Lissotriton vulgaris. The sequence continues at coordinate 228,550 of NW_028251749.1, read as the reverse complement.
ATATAACTTCTGTTGTGTTTTATATGCCATGGCCAATCTTATGTTGAATGATAGCTTTTTTGTTTATATGCTGTAAATTCTGTTCCCTCATGCCTATGCTACGTGCCAAGTCCGAACTTAATGTCTTTGAAACCCAGCCATGTGCGTTTGCAAATTGACTCGACTTTGAAAGCCAGACATGTGCGGCTACGCCCTCGGGCCTCCCATGTGCTTCGAACTCGGGCCTTCTTCCAAATTCGTAGCTGCATTACATTCGTACTTTCATATAACCTCTGTTGTGTTTTATATGCCTTGGCCAATCTTATGTTGAATGATAGCTTTTTTGTTTTTTATGCTGTAAATTCTGTTTCCTTATGCCTATGCTTCGTGCCAAGTCTAACTTAATGTCTTTGAAACCCAGCCATGTGCGCTTGCAAATTGCGTCGACGTTGAAAGCCAGACATGTGTGGCTTCGCCCATGTGCTACGCCCTCGGGCCTCCCATGTGCTTCGAACTCGGGCCTTCTTCCAAATGCGTAGCTCCATTAGATACGCACTTTGATATAACCTCTGTTGGGCTTTATAAGGCTTGGGCTATCTTATGTTGAATGATAGCTTTTTTGTTTATATGCTGTAAATTCTGTTCCCTTATGCTTATGCTTCGTGCCAAGTCCAACTTAATGTCTTTGCAACCCAGCCATGTGCGCTTGCAAATTGCGTCGACGTTGAAAGCCAGACATGTGCGGCTACGCCCATGTGCTATGCCCTCGGGCCTCCCATGTGCATCGAACTCAGGCCTTCTTCCAAATGCGTAGCTCCATTAGATACGCACTTTGATATAACCTCTGTTGGTGTTTTTTATGGCTTGGGCAATCTTATGTTGAATGATAGCTTTTTTGTTTATATGCTGTAAATTCTGTTCCCTTATGCCTATGCTTCGTGCCAAGTCCAACTTAATGTCTTTGAAACCCAGCCATGTGCGCTTGCAAATTACGTCTACGTTGAAAGCCAGACATGTGCGGCTACGCCCATGTGCTACGCCCTCAGGCCTCCCATGTGCTACGAACTCGGGCCTTCTTCCAAATGCGTAGCTCCATTACAAATTTATTCCGGTGTACTATCGAGCTCTGTACCCCATCAACCTCTTTACCCCCCCTAGTTTTGCGCATGCGCAGGAATGTTGCGCATGCGCATATTATGCCCCTATGACGTTTTATGACGTTTCGTGACGTGCCCCATTATTTGCTGTACGCCCTTTCGTCTTTCGTTTCTCTGACCAATCACAAGTCTGACTCGTTTTCTCATCCAATCACAGGTCAGATTTTTTTTCTCCTCCAATATATCGCTTCCTGACTGTTAGCTTCAACCAATCATCGCATTTCTATGTATTTATTAATCGCCAACCTTCTGGAACTTTTCCCACAGCCCTGCTGAACTTTTACCACCCCCTGCCTACCGCTCGAGTTTAGTAGTGCAATCCTTGCATCGCTTCCAGTTGCGTGTGTCGCAGTGTGTACTACATCCTTTGCATCGTCTACTTGCAACACTTGCATCGATTCGGCTTGACTCTGTAGCTTTCAGTTGGTGAGTAGTCCAGCTATGTGCGTTTTTTGTTTTTTCAAGGCAGCTTTGTGCGTTTTTTGTTATACTTATTTTGCAATGTTATGTCGTATGTAATTTAATATTTCTGAAAGCCCACAATGTGCCTACTTTTCTTATATGCCTTTGTTCGACGTTGAAAGCCAGACATGGGCGGCTATGCTCTAAATTCTGTTCCCTCATGCCTATGCTACGTGCCAAGTCTGAACTTAATGTCTTTGAATCCCAGCCATGTGCGTTTGCAAAGTAACTCGACTTTGAAAGCCAGACATGTGCGGCTACGCCCAAGTGCTACGCCCTCGGGCCTACCATGTGCTTCGAACTCGGGCCTTCTTCCAAATGCGTAGCTGCATTACATTCATACTTTCATATAACTTCTGTTGTGTTTTATATGCCATGGCCAATCTTATGTTGAATGATAGCTTTTTTGTTTATATGCTGTAAATTCTGTTCCCTCATGCCTATGCTACGTGCCAAGTCCGAACTTAATGTCTTTGAAACCCAGCCATGTGCGTTTGCAAATTGACTCGACTTTGAAAGCCAGACATGTGCGGCTACGCCCTCGGGCCTCCCATGTGCTTCGAACTCGGGCCTTCTTCCAAATTCGTAGCTGCATTACATTCGTACTTTCATATAACCTCTGTTGTGTTTTATATGCCTTGGCCAATCTTATGTTGAATGATAGCTTTTTTGTTTTTTATGCTGTAAATTCTGTTTCCTTATGCCTATGCTTCGTGCCAAGTCTAACTTAATGTCTTTGAAACCCAGCCATGTGCGCTTGCAAATTGCGTCGACGTTGAAAGCCAGACATGTGTGGCTTCGCCCATGTGCTACGCCCTCGGGCCTCCCATGTGCTTCGAACTCGGGCCTTCTTCCAAATGCGTAGCTCCATTAGATACGCACTTTGATATAACCTCTGTTGGGCTTTATAAGGCTTGGGCTATCTTATGTTGAATGATAGCTTTTTTGTTTATATGCTGTAAATTCTGTTCCCTTATGCTTATGCTTCGTGCCAAGTCCAACTTAATGTCTTTGCAACCCAGCCATGTGCGCTTGCAAATTGCGTCGACGTTGAAAGCCAGACATGTGCGGCTACGCCCATGTGCTATGCCCTCGGGCCTCCCATGTGCATCGAACTCAGGCCTTCTTCCAAATGCGTAGCTCCATTAGATACGCACTTTGATATAACCTCTGTTGGTGTTTTTTATGGCTTGGGCAATCTTATGTTGAATGATAGCTTTTTTGTTTATATGCTGTAAATTCTGTTCCCTTATGCCTATGCTTCGTGCCAAGTCCAACTTAATGTCTTTGAAACCCAGCCATGTGCGCTTGCAAATTACGTCTACGTTGAAAGCCAGACATGTGCGGCTACGCCCATGTGCTACGCCCTCAGGCCTCCCATGTGCTACGAACTCGGGCCTTCTTCCAAATGCGTAGCTCCATTACAAATTTATTCCGGTGTACTATCGAGCTCTGTACCCCATCAACCTCTTTACCCCCCCTAGTTTTGCGCATGCGCAGGAATGTTGCGCATGCGCATATTATGCCCCTATGACGTTTTATGACGTTTCGTGACGTGCCCCATTATTTGCTGTACGCCCTTTCGTCTTTCGTTTCTCTGACCAATCACAAGTCTGACTCGTTTTCTCATCCAATCACAGGTCAGATTTTTTTTCTCCTCCAATATATCGCTTCCTGACTGTTAGCTTCAACCAATCATCGCATTTCTATGTATTTATTAATCGCCAACCTTCTGGAACTTTTCCCACAGCCCTGCTGAACTTTTACCACCCCCTGCCTACCGCTCGAGTTTAGTAGTGCAATCCTTGCATCGCTTCCAGTTGCGTGTGTCGCAGTGTGTACTACATCCTTTGCATCGTCTACTTGCAACACTTGCATCGATTCGGCTTGACTCTGTAGCTTTCAGTTGGTGAGTAGTCCAGCTATGTGCGTTTTTTGTTTTTTCAAGGCAGCTTTGTGCGTTTTTTGTTATACTTATTTTGCAATGTTATGTCGTATGTAATTTAATATTTCTGAAAGCCCACAATGTGCCTACTTTTCTTATATGCCTTTGTTCGACGTTGAAAGCCAGACATGTGCGGCTATGCTGTAAATTCTGTTCCCTCATGCCTATGCTACGTGCCAAGTCCAAACTTAATGTCTTTGAATCCCAGCCATGTGCGCTTGCAAAGTGACTCGACTTTGAAAGCCAGACATGTGCGGCTACGCCCATGTGCTACGCCCTCGGGCCTACCATATGCATCGAACTTGGGCCTTCTTCCAAAATGCGTAGCTCCATTGGGCTTTATAAGGCTTGGGCAATCTTATGTTGAATGATATGTTTTTTTTTAATATGCTGTAAATTCTGTTCCCTCATGCCTATGCTACGTGCGAAGTCCGAACTTAATGTCTTTGAAACCCAGTCATGTGCGTTTGCAAATTGACTCGACTTTGAAAGCCAGACATGTGCGGCTGTTCCCATGTGCTACGCCCTCGGGCCTCCCATGTGCATCGAACTCGGGCCTTCTTCCAAATGCTTAGCCACATTGGCTTTATAAGGCTTGGGCAATCTTATGTTGAATGATATCTTTTTTTTATATGCTGTAAATTCTGTTCCCTCATGCTTATGCTACGTGCCAAGTCCTAACTTAATGTCTTTGAAACCCAGCCATGTGCGTTTGCAAATTGCGTCGACGTTGAAAGCCAGACATGTGTGGCTACTCCTATGTGCTACGCCCTTGGGCCTCCCATGTGCTTCGAACTCGGGCCTTCTTCCAAATACGTAGATGCATTACATTCGTACTTTCATATAACCTCTGTTGTGTTTTATATGCCTTGGCAATCTTATGTTGAATGATAGCTTTTTTGTTTATATGCTGTAAATTCTGTTCCCTCATGCCTATGCTACATGTCAAGTCCGAACATAATGTCTTTGAAACCCAGCCATGTGCGTTTGCAAATTGACTCGACTTTGAAAGCTGGACATGTGCGGCTATGCCCATGTGCTACGTCCTCGGGCCTCCCATGTGCTTCGAACTCGGGCCTTCTTCCAAATGCGTAGCTGCATTACATTCGTACTTTCATATAACCTCTGTTGTATTTTATATGCCTTGGCCAATCTTATGTTGAATGATAGCTTTTTTGTTTATATGCTGTAAATTCTGTTCCCTCATGCCTATGCTACGTGCCAAGTCCGAACTTAATGTCTTTGAAACCCAGCCATGTGCGTTTGCAAATTAACTCGACTTTCAAAGCCAGACATGTGCGGCTACGCCCATGTGCTACGCCATCGGGCCTCCCATGTGCTTCGAACTCGGGCCTTCTTCTAAATGCGTAGCTGCATTACATTCATACTTTCATATAACCTCTGTTGTGTTTTATATGCCATGGCCAATCTTATGTTGAATGATAGCTTTTTTGTTTATATGCTGTAAATTCTGTTCCCTCATGCCTATGCTACGTGCCAAGTCCGAACTTAATGTCTTTGAAACCCAGTCATGTGCGTTTGCAAATTGACTCGACTTTGAAAGCCAGACATGTGCGGCTACGCCCTCGGGCCTCCCATGTGCTTCAAACTCGGGCCTACTTCCAAATTCGTAGCTGCATTACATTCGTACTTTCATATAACCTCTGTTGTGTTTTATATGCCTTGGCCAATCTTATGTTGAATGATAGCTTTTTTGTTTTTTATGCTGTAAATTCTGTTCCCTTATGCCTATGCTTCGTGCCAAGTCTAACTTAATGTCTGTGAAACCCAGCCATGTGCGCTTGCAAATTGCGTCGACGTTGAAAGCCAGACATGTGCGGCTTCGCCCATGTGCTACGCCCCGGGCCTCCCATGTGCTTCGAACTCGGGCCTTCTTCCAAATGCGTAGCGCCATTAGATACGCACTTTGATATAACCTCTGTTGGGCTTTATAAGGCTTGGGCTATCTTATGTTGAATGATAGCTTTTTTGTTTATATGCTGTAAATTCTGTTCCCTTATGCTTATGCTTCGTGCCAAGTCCAACTTAATGTCTTTGCAACCCAGCCATGTGCGCTTGCAAATTGCGTCGACGTTGAAAGCCAGACATGTGCGGCTACGCCCATGTGCTACGCCCTCGGGCCTCCCATGTGCATCGAACTCAGGCCTTCTTCCAAATGCGTAGCTCCATTAGATACGCACTTTGATATAACCTCTGTTGGTGTTTTTTATGGCTTGGGCAATCTTATGTTGAATGATAGCTTTTTTGTTTATATGCTGTAAATTCTGTTCCCTTATGCCTATGCTTCGTGCCAAGTCCAACTTAATGTCTTTGAAACCCAGCCATGTGCGCTTGCAAATTGCGTCGACGTTGAAAGCCAGACATGTGTGGCTACGCCCATGTGCTACGCCCTCGGGCCTCCCATATGCTACGAACTCGGGCCTTCTTCCAAATGCGTAGCTCCATTAGATACGCACTTTGATATAACCTCTGTTGGGCTTTATAAGGCTTGGGCTATCTTATGTTGAATGATAGCTTTTTTGTTTATATGCTGTAAATTCTGTTCCCTTATGCTTATGCTTCGTGCCAAGTCCAACTTAATGTCTTTGCAACCCAGCCATGTGCGCTTGCAAATTGCGTCGACGTTGAAAGCCAGACATGTGCGGCTATGCCCATGTGCTATGCCCTCGGGCCTCCCATGTGCATCGAACTCAGGCCTTCTTCCAAATGCGTAGCTCCATTAGATACGCACTTTGATATAACCTCTGTTGGTGTTTTTTATGGCTTGGGCAATCTTATGTTGAATGATAGCTTTTTTGTTTATATGCTGTAAATTCTGTTCCCTTATGCCTATGCTTCGTGCCAAGTCCAACTTAATGTCTTTGAAACCCAGCCATGTGCGCTTGCAAATTACGTCTACGTTGAAAGCCAGACATGTGCGGCTACGCCCATGTGCTACGCCCTCAGGCCTCCCATGTGCTACGAACTCGGGCCTTCTTCCAAATGCGTAGCTCCATTACAAATTTATTCCGGTGTACTATCGAGCTCTGTACCCCATCAACCTCTTTACCCCCCCTAGTTTTGCGCATGCGCAGGAATGTTGCGCATGCGCATATTATGCCCCTATGACGTTTTATGACGTTTCGTGACGTGCCCCATTATTTGCTGTACGCCCTTTCGTCTTTCGTTTCTCTGACCAATCACAAGTCTGACTCGTTTTCTCATCCAATCACAGGTCAGATTTTTTTTCTCCTCCAATATATCGCTTCCTGACTGTTAGCTTCAACCAATCATCGCATTTCTATGTATTTATTAATCGCCAACCTTCTGGAACTTTTCCCACAGCCCTGCTGAACTTTTACCACCCCCTGCCTACCGCTCGAGTTTAGTAGTGCAATCCTTGCATCGCTTCCAGTTGCGTGTGTCGCAGTGTGTACTACATCCTTTGCATCGTCTACTTGCAACACTTGCATCGATTCGGCTTGACTCTGTAGCTTTCAGTTGGTGAGTAGTCCAGCTATGTGCGTTTTTTGTTTTTTCAAGGCAGCTTTGTGCGTTTTTTGTTATACTTATTTTGCAATGTTATGTCGTATGTAATTTAATATTTCTGAAAGCCCACAATGTGCCTACTTTTCTTATATGCCTTTGTTCGACGTTGAAAGCCAGACATGGGCGGCTATGCTCTAAATTCTGTTCCCTCATGCCTATGCTACGTGCCAAGTCTGAACTTAATGTCTTTGAATCCCAGCCATGTGCGTTTGCAAAGTAACTCGACTTTGAAAGCCAGACATGTGCGGCTACGCCCAAGTGCTACGCCCTCGGGCCTACCATGTGCTTCGAACTCGGGCCTTCTTCCAAATGCGTAGCTGCATTACATTCATACTTTCATATAACTTCTGTTGTGTTTTATATGCCATGGCCAATCTTATGTTGAATGATAGCTTTTTTGTTTATATGCTGTAAATTCTGTTCCCTCATGCCTATGCTACGTGCCAAGTCCGAACTTAATGTCTTTGAAACCCAGCCATGTGCGTTTGCAAATTGACTCGACTTTGAAAGCCAGACATGTGCGGCTACGCCCTCGGGCCTCCCATGTGCTTCGAACTCGGGCCTTCTTCCAAATTCGTAGCTGCATTACATTCGTACTTTCATATAACCTCTGTTGTGTTTTATATGCCTTGGCCAATCTTATGTTGAATGATAGCTTTTTTGTTTTTTATGCTGTAAATTCTGTTTCCTTATGCCTATGCTTCGTGCCAAGTCTAACTTAATGTCTTTGAAACCCAGCCATGTGCGCTTGCAAATTGCGTCGACGTTGAAAGCCAGACATGTGTGGCTTCGCCCATGTGCTACGCCCTCGGGCCTCCCATGTGCTTCGAACTCGGGCCTTCTTCCAAATGCGTAGCTCCATTAGATACGCACTTTGATATAACCTCTGTTGGGCTTTATAAGGCTTGGGCTATCTTATGTTGAATGATAGCTTTTTTGTTTATATGCTGTAAATTCTGTTCCCTTATGCTTATGCTTCGTGCCAAGTCCAACTTAATGTCTTTGCAACCCAGCCATGTGCGCTTGCAAATTGCGTCGACGTTGAAAGCCAGACATGTGCGGCTACGCCCATGTGCTATGCCCTCGGGCCTCCCATGTGCATCGAACTCAGGCCTTCTTCCAAATGCGTAGCTCCATTAGATACGCACTTTGATATAACCTCTGTTGGTGTTTTTTATGGCTTGGGCAATCTTATGTTGAATGATAGCTTTTTTGTTTATATGCTGTAAATTCTGTTCCCTTATGCCTATGCTTCGTGCCAAGTCCAACTTAATGTCTTTGAAACCCAGCCATGTGCGCTTGCAAATTACGTCTACGTTGAAAGCCAGACATGTGCGGCTACGCCCATGTGCTACGCCCTCAGGCCTCCCATGTGCTACGAACTCGGGCCTTCTTCCAAATGCGTAGCTCCATTACAAATTTATTCCGGTGTACTATCGAGCTCTGTACCCCATCAACCTCTTTACCCCCCCTAGTTTTGCGCATGCGCAGGAATGTTGCGCATGCGCATATTATGCCCCTATGACGTTTTATGACGTTTCGTGACGTGCCCCATTATTTGCTGTACGCCCTTTCGTCTTTCGTTTCTCTGACCAATCACAAGTCTGACTCGTTTTCTCATCCAATCACAGGTCAGATTTTTTTTCTCCTCCAATATATCGCTTCCTGACTGTTAGCTTCAACCAATCATCGCATTTCTATGTATTTATTAATCGCCAACCTTCTGGAACTTTTCCCACAGCCCTGCTGAACTTTTACCACCCCCTGCCTACCGCTCGAGTTTAGTAGTGCAATCCTTGCATCGCTTCCAGTTGCGTGTGTCGCAGTGTGTACTACATCCTTTGCATCGTCTACTTGCAACACTTGCATCGATTCGGCTTGACTCTGTAGCTTTCAGTTGGTGAGTAGTCCAGCTATGTGCGTTTTTTGTTTTTTCAAGGCAGCTTTGTGCGTTTTTTGTTATACTTATTTTGCAATGTTATGTCGTATGTAATTTAATATTTCTGAAAGCCCACAATGTGCCTACTTTTCTTATATGCCTTTGTTCGACGTTGAAAGCCAGACATGTGCGGCTATGCTGTAAATTCTGTTCCCTCATGCCTATGCTACGTGCCAAGTCCAAACTTAATGTCTTTGAATCCCAGCCATGTGCGCTTGCAAAGTGACTCGACTTTGAAAGCCAGACATGTGCGGCTACGCCCATGTGCTACGCCCTCGGGCCTACCATATGCATCGAACTTGGGCCTTCTTCCAAAATGCGTAGCTCCATTGGGCTTTATAAGGCTTGGGCAATCTTATGTTGAATGATATGTTTTTTTTTAATATGCTGTAAATTCTGTTCCCTCATGCCTATGCTACGTGCGAAGTCCGAACTTAATGTCTTTGAAACCCAGTCATGTGCGTTTGCAAATTGACTCGACTTTGAAAGCCAGACATGTGCGGCTGTTCCCATGTGCTACGCCCTCGGGCCTCCCATGTGCATCGAACTCGGGCCTTCTTCCAAATGCTTAGCCACATTGGCTTTATAAGGCTTGGGCAATCTTATGTTGAATGATATCTTTTTTTTATATGCTGTAAATTCTGTTCCCTCATGCTTATGCTACGTGCCAAGTCCTAACTTAATGTCTTTGAAACCCAGCCCTGTGCGTTTGCAAATTGCGTCGACGTTGAAAGCCAGACATGTGTGGCTACTCCTATGTGCTACGCCCTTGGGCCTCCCATGTGCTTCGAACTCGGGCCTTCTTCCAAATACGTAGATGCATTACATTCGTACTTTCATATAACCTCTGTTGTGTTTTATATGCCTTGGCAATCTTATGTTGAATGATAGCTTTTTTGTTTATATGCTGTAAATTCTGTTCCCTCATGCCTATGCTACGTGTCAAGTCCGAACATAATGTCTTTGAAACCCAGCCATGTGCGTTTGCAAATTGACTCGACTTTGAAAGCTGGACATGTGCGGCTATGCCCATGTGCTACGTCCTCGGGCCTCCCATGTGCTTCGAACTCGGGCCTTCTTCCAAATGCGTAGCTGCATTACATTCGTACTTTCATATAACCTCTGTTGTATTTTATATGCCTTGGCCAATCTTATGTTGAATGATAGCTTTTTTGTTTATATGCTGTAAATTCTGTTCCCTCATGCCTATGCTACGTGCCAAGTCCGAACTTAATGTCTTTGAAACCCAGCCATGTGCGTTTGCAAATTAACTCGACTTTCAAAGCCAGACATGTGCGGCTACGCCCATGTGCTACGCCATCGGGCCTCCCATGTGCTTCGAACTCGGGCCTTCTTCTAAATGCGTAGCTGCATTACATTCATACTTTCATATAACCTCTGTTGTGTTTTATATGCCATGGCCAATCTTATGTTGAATGATAGCTTTTTTGTTTATATGCTGTAAATTCTGTTCCCTCATGCCTATGCTACGTGCCAAGTCCGAACTTAATGTCTTTGAAACCCAGTCATGTGCGTTTGCAAATTGACTCGACTTTGAAAGCCAGACATGTGCGGCTACGCCCTCGGGCCTCCCATGTGCTTCAAACTCGGGCCTACTTCCAAATTCGTAGCTGCATTACATTCGTACTTTCATATAACCTCTGTTGTGTTTTATATGCCTTGGCCAATCTTATGTTGAATGATAGCTTTTTTGTTTTTTATGCTGTAAATTCTGTTCCCTTATGCCTATGCTTCGTGCCAAGTCTAACTTAATGTCTGTGAAACCCAGCCATGTGCGCTTGCAAATTGCGTCGACGTTGAAAGCCAGACATGTGCGGCTTCGCCCATGTGCTACGCCCCGGGCCTCCCATGTGCTTCGAACTCGGGCCTTCTTCCAAATGCGTAGCGCCATTAGATACGCACTTTGATATAACCTCTGTTGGGCTTTATAAGGCTTGGGCTATCTTATGTTGAATGATAGCTTTTTTGTTTATATGCTGTAAATTCTGTTCCCTTATGCTTATGCTTCGTGCCAAGTCCAACTTAATGTCTTTGCAACCCAGCCATGTGCGCTTGCAAATTGCGTCGACGTTGAAAGCCAGACATGTGCGGCTACGCCCATGTGCTACGCCCTCGGGCCTCCCATGTGCATCGAACTCAGGCCTTCTTCCAAATGCGTAGCTCCATTAGATACGCACTTTGATATAACCTCTGTTGGTGTTTTTTATGGCTTGGGCAATCTTATGTTGAATGATAGCTTTTTTGTTTATATGCTGTAAATTCTGTTCCCTTATGCCTATGCTTCGTGCCAAGTCCAACTTAATGTCTTTGAAACCCAGCCATGTGCGCTTGCAAATTGCGTCGACGTTGAAAGCCAGACATGTGTGGCTACGCCCATGTGCTACGCCCTCGGGCCTCCCATATGCTACGAACTCGGGCCTTCTTCCAAATGCGTAGCTCCATTAGATACGCACTTTGATATAACCCCTGTTGGGCTTTATAAGGCTTGGGCTATCTTATGTTGAATGATAGCTTTTTTGTTTATATGCTGTAAATTCTGTTCCCTTATGCTTATGCTTCGTGCCAAGTCCAACTTAATGTCTTTGCAACCCAGCCATGTGCGCTTGCAAATTGCGTCGACGTTGAAAGCCAGACATGTGCGGCTACGCCCATGTGCTATGCCCTCGGGCCTCCCATGTGCATCGAACTCAGGCCTTCTTCCAAATGCGTAGCTCCATTAGATACGCACTTTGATATAACCTCTGTTGGTGTTTTTTATGGCTTGGGCAATCTTATGTTGAATGATAGCTTTTTTGTTTATATGCTGTAAATTCTGTTCCCTTATGCCTATGCTTCGTGCCAAGTCCAACTTAATGTCTTTGAAACCCAGCCATGTGCGCTTGCAAATTACGTCTACGTTGAAAGCCAGACATGTGCGGCTACGCCCATGTGCTACGCCCTCAGGCCTCCCATGTGCTACGAACTCGGGCCTTCTTCCAAATGCGTAGCTCCATTACAAATTTATTCCGGTGTACTATCGAGCTCTGTACCCCATCAACCTCTTTACCCCCCCTAGTTTTGCGCATGCGCAGGAATGTTGCGCATGCGCATATTATGCCCCTATGACGTTTTATGACGTTTCGTGACGTGCCCCATTATTTGCTGTACGCCCTTTCGTCTTTCGTTTCTCTGACCAATCACAAGTCTGACTCGTTTTCTCATCCAATCACAGGTCAGATTTTTTTTCTCCTCCAATATATCGCTTCCTGACTGTTAGCTTCAACCAATCATCGCATTTCTATGTATTTATTAATCGCCAACCTTCTGGAACTTTTCCCACAGCCCTGCTGAACTTTTACCACCCCCTGCCTACCGCTCGAGTTTAGTAGTGCAATCCTTGCATCGCTTCCAGTTGCGTGTGTCGCAGTGTGTACTACATCCTTTGCATCGTCTACTTGCAACACTTGCATCGATTCGGCTTGACTCTGTAGCTTTCAGTTGGTGAGTAGTCCAGCTATGTGCGTTTTTTGTTTTTTCAAGGCAGCTTTGTGCGTTTTTTGTTATACTTATTTTGCAATGTTATGTCGTATGTAATTTAATATTTCTGAAAGCCCACAATGTGCCTACTTTTCTTATATGCCTTTGTTCGACGTTGAAAGCCAGACATGGGCGGCTATGCTCTAAATTCTGTTCCCTCATGCCTATGCTACGTGCCAAGTCTGAACTTAATGTCTTTGAATCCCAGCCATGTGCGTTTGCAAAGTAACTCGACTTTGAAAGCCAGACATGTGCGGCTACGCCCAAGTGCTACGCCCTCGGGCCTACCATGTGCTTCGAACTCGGGCCTTCTTCCAAATGCGTAGCTGCATTACATTCATACTTTCATATAACTTCTGTTGTGTTTTATATGCCATGGCCAATCTTATGTTGAATGATAGCTTTTTTGTTTATATGCTGTAAATTCTGTTCCCTCATGCCTATGCTACGTGCCAAGTCCGAACTTAATGTCTTTGAAACCCAGCCATGTGCGTTTGCAAATTGACTCGACTTTGAAAGCCAGACATGTGCGGCTACGCCCTCGGGCCTCCCATGTGCTTCGAACTCGGGCCTTCTTCCAAATTCGTAGCTGCATTACATTCGTACTTTCATATAACCTCTGTTGTGTTTTATATGCCTTGGCCAATCTTATGTTGAATGATAGCTTTTTTGTTTTTTATGCTGTAAATTCTGTTTCCTTATGCCTATGCTTCGTGCCAAGTCTAACTTAATGTCTTTGAAACCCAGCCATGTGCGCTTGCAAATTGCGTCGACGTTGAAAGCCAGACATGTGTGGCTTCGCCCATGTGCTACGCCCTCGGGCCTCCCATGTGCTTCGAACTCGGGCCTTCTTCCAAATGCGTAGCTCCATTAGATACGCACTTTGATATAACCTCTGTTGGGCTTTATAAGGCTTGGGCTATCTTATGTTGAATGATAGCTTTTTTGTTTATATGCTGTAAATTCTGTTCCCTTATGCTTATGCTTCGTGCCAAGTCCAACTTAATGTCTTTGCAACCCAGCCATGTGCGCTTGCAAATTGCGTCGACGTTGAAAGCCAGACATGTGCGGCTACGCCCATGTGCTATGCCCTCGGGCCTCCCATGTGCATCGAACTCAGGCCTTCTTCCAAATGCGTAGCTCCATTAGATACGCACTTTGATATAACCTCTGTTGGTGTTTTTTATGGCTTGGGCAATCTTATGTTGAATGATAGCTTTTTTGTTTATATGCTGTAAATTCTGTTCCCTTATGCCTATGCTTCGTGCCAAGTCCAACTTAATGTCTTTGAAACCCAGCCATGTGCGCTTGCAAATTACGTCTACGTTGAAAGCCAGACATGTGCGGCTACGCCCATGTGCTACGCCCTCAGGCCTCCCATGTGCTACGAACTCGGGCCTTCTTCCAAATGCGTAGCTCCATTACAAATTTATTCCGGTGTACTATCGAGCTCTGTACCCCATCAACCTCTTTACCCCCCCTAGTTTTGCGCATGCGCAGGAATGTTGCGCATGCGCATATTATGCCCCTATGACGTTTTATGACGTTTCGTGACGTGCCCCATTATTTGCTGTACGCCCTTTCGTCTTTCGTTTCTCTGACCAATCACAAGTCTGACTCGTTTTCTCATCCAATCACAGGTCAGATTTTTTTTCTCCTCCAATATATCGCTTCCTGACTGTTAGCTTCAACCAATCATCGCATTTCTATGTATTTATTAATCGCCAACCTTCTGGAACTTTTCCCACAGCCCTGCTGAACTTTTACCACCCCCTGCCTACCGCTCGAGTTTAGTAGTGCAATCCTTGCATCGCTTCCAGTTGCGTGTGTCGCAGTGTGTACTACATCCTTTGCATCGTCTACTTGCAACACTTGCATCGATTCGGCTTGACTCTGTAGCTTTCAGTTGGTGAGTAGTCCAGCTATGTGCGTTTTTTGTTTTTTCAAGGCAGCTTTGTGCGTTTTTTGTTATACTTATTTTGCAATGTTATGTCGTATGTAATTTAATATTTCTGAAAGCCCACAATGTGCCTACTTTTCTTATATGCCTTTGTTCGACGTTGAAAGCCAGACATGTGCGGCTATGCTGTAAATTCTGTTCCCTCATGCCTATGCTACGTGCCAAGTCCAAACTTAATGTCTTTGAATCCCAGCCATGTGCGCTTGCAAAGTGACTCGACTTTGAAAGCCAGACATGTGCGGCTACGCCCATGTGCTACGCCCTCGGGCCTACCATATGCATCGAACTTGGGCCTTCTTCCAAAATGCGTAGCTCCATTGGGCTTTATAAGGCTTGGGCAATCTTATGTTGAATGATATGTTTTTTTTTAATATGCTGTAAATTCTGTTCCCTCATGCCTATGCTACGTGCGAAGTCCGAACTTAATGTCTTTGAAACCCAGTCATGTGCGTTTGCAAATTGACTCGACTTTGAAAGCCAGACATGTGCGGCTGTTCCCATGTGCTACGCCCTCGGGCCTCCCATGTGCATCGAACTCGGGCCTTCTTCCAAATGCTTAGCCACATTGGCTTTATAAGGCTTGGGCAATCTTATGTTGAATGATATCTTTTTTTTATATGCTGTAAATTCTGTTCCCTCATGCTTATGCTACGTGCCAAGTCCTAACTTAATGTCTTTGAAACCCAGCCATGTGCGTTTGCAAATTGCGTCGACGTTGAAAGCCAGACATGTGTGGCTACTCCTATGTGCTACGCCCTTGGGCCTCCCATGTGCTTCGAACTCGGGCCTTCTTCCAAATACGTAGATGCATTACATTCGTACTTTCATATAACCTCTGTTGTGTTTTATATGCCTTGGCAATCTTATGTTGAATGATAGCTTTTTTGTTTATATGCTGTAAATTCTGTTCCCTCATGCCTATGCTACGTGTCAAGTCCGAACATAATGTCTTTGAAACCCAGCCATGTGCGTTTGCAAATTGACTCGACTTTGAAAGCTGGACATGTGCGGCTATGCCCATGTGCTACGTCCTCGGGCCTCCCATGTGCTTCGAACTCGGGCCTTCTTCCAAATGCGTAGCTGCATTACATTCGTACTTTCATATAACCTCTGTTGTATTTTATATGCCTTGGCCAATCTTATGTTGAATGATAGCTTTTTTGTTTATATGCTGTAAATTCTGTTCCCTCATGCCTATGCTACGTGCCAAGTCCGAACTTAATGTCTTTGAAACCCAGCCATGTGCGTTTGCAAATTAACTCGACTTTCAAAGCCAGACATGTGCGGCTACGCCCATGTGCTACGCCATCGGGCCTCCCATGTGCTTCGAACTCGGGCCTTCTTCTAAATGCGTAGCTGCATTACATTCATACTTTCATATAACCTCTGTTGTGTTTTATATGCCATGGCCAATCTTATGTTGAATGATAGCTTTTTTGTTTATATGCTGTAAATTCTGTTCCCTCATGCCTATGCTACGTGCCAAGTCCGAACTTAATGTCTTTGAAACCCAGTCATGTGCGTTTGCAAATTGACTCGACTTTGAAAGCCAGACATGTGCGGCTACGCCCTCGGGCCTCCCATGTGCTTCAAACTCGGGCCTACTTCCAAATTCGTAGCTGCATTACATTCGTACTTTCATATAACCTCTGTTGTGTTTTATATGCCTTGGCCAATCTTATGTTGAATGATAGCTTTTTTGTTTTTTATGCTGTAAATTCTGTTCCCTTATGCCTATGCTTCGTGCCAAGTCTAACTTAATGTCTGTGAAACCCAGCCATGTGCGCTTGCAAATTGCGTCGACGTTGAAAGCCAGACATGTGCGGCTTCGCCCATGTGCTACGCCCCGGGCCTCCCATGTGCTTCGAACTCGGGCCTTCTTCCAAATGCGTAGCGCCATTAGATACGCACTTTGATATAACCTCTGTTGGGCTTTATAAGGCTTGGGCTATCTTATGTTGAATGATAGCTTTTTTTGTTTATATGCTGTAAATTCTGTTCCCTTATGCTTATGCTTCGTGCCAAGTCCAACTTAATGTCTTTGCAACCCAGCCATGTGCGCTTGCAAATTGCGTCGACGTTCAAAAGCCAGACATGTGCGGCTACGCCCATGTGCTACGCCCTCGGGCCTCCCATATGCTACGAACTCGGGCCTTCTTCCAAATGCGTAGCTCCATTACATTCGTACTTTCATATAACCTCTGTTGGGCTTTATAAGCCTTGGGCAATCTTATGTTGAATGATATTTTTTTTTGTATTAAAATTCTGAGATGAGTGTTTTTGCTCATAGCATAATGGCGTTAACGTAGAATGCCACCCACGTGTGCGTTTTGCAATGGTGCCTTTTGCCAAATACTGTAAAGTAATGTGTGAATTTCAGCCTTGTGCCTTTGATATATGCTCTCTGCCGTCTTTGACGTACAACATCACTTATGCCCAATTCACTGAAGCCACTGGTATGTGCGAATCGAATGTAAGGTAAGTCCTGTTCACTTATGCCTATGTTTCGTGCCAATTCCAACCTAATGTCTTTGCAACCCAGCCATGTTCCTCAGTGGTGACTGGTCAGTGCTGCACAACAGTGTGCAGCCCCTTCCCTGTTGCTGGACTGCCCATCCTTGTCGATGCCCCTCTGCTTTATCGCTCTGTGACACAGCAGAAAGCATGGCCTATTAGTTTTTAAAATGTGTTCCTTTTTTTTTCCTTTGGAGTTAACAGTGGCTAAAGGCCACTTGCCCTATTTGTGGAGACTGCTTTTTTAGTAACTTTTTCTTGTGTTAATGGTGTTCCTTTACTAATTTGTTTCTTCTCTTATTTGCATCCATTAACCATACTATTTAATTTTAACAATTCCGCCATTTGTCCGTCGTCACCTTTTTCTTTAATGTATATTTGACAACCTTCTTTTGAGGAAAAGGTACCTTTTCTCCTTTAATTTTTCCCTTGGTGTTATGGTTGGTTTGAGTGTTCTTGACAGGGGCAATATGTATAGTAATGGTGTATATTTACACCTTCGTTAACTATTGGTCTTTGTAATTATTTGAATGACACCACGTAAAATGGCTTAATGGTATATATGACTGTCTATTATTTTTTAAACTTTTTCTTTTTATAGTAATGGACGCCATTAAGTACTATGAGCTTGTGGATTATGTGAGCCGTAATGTTTATCCAGATGGTTTTACAAAAGTCCAGAAGCATGGATTACGTCGAATGTCGAAAAGTTACACCGTTGATGGTAGTATATCTCATTATTTATTTGTAAGTCCCTATCCTCGTGAGAAGAGGTCGCTCCCTCACGCTCCCAGAACACAAATCACAGCGCTCGCCCTGGCTGCCTGGTATTTGGGTTTTCTGCCTCGCATTTACCTTATTTAATTATCCTTCGATTGCGCGCTCGCTCCTAACTCATTTGCATAGCCGATTTTCTAATTATTGCTGTGCGCTCGTTTTTACCCATTTGAACAGCTGAATGCTTTAATTGTGTGCGCGCTCGCATTTGCTCATCTGCTTTGTTGATTGCCTTCATTGTTTGGGCGCTCGCTTATGCTTAGTGTTTGGCTATACCAGAGACTGCTTGACTGGACGCCTGTTGAAACATTTGTTTACTAACTCCCGGCCATTTTGTTTGTTGTGCCTCGTAGCGAGGCTCCCCAGCACGCACCTGCCTCCCTGATGCCCCTCCCTCGCCCCTCCCCCTCCAACATCCATTAATGACAGACGCATTTACGCGCAGCGTTCACGCGCAGCGATCGCGCCCCATTTGCGCCGAAGGTGCGCCAAAGGTAAGCCCGTCTACGCCCGTCCGCGCCTGGACCGCGCCCAGCGCCAGAGCCCCTGGTCCTCGTAATGTCCACCCCTCCCGCATTACTTACGATGCCACCACCCTCCTAGCCCTTAACCCCGGCCGTTCCCCCAACTGCGTCCAAACCGCCCCTGGACACACCCATGGACCCTTTTCCTGCAACTCCTGCAAGTTCGACGGCACCAAGAACAACTCCTCATCTACGAACACACAACAGATATCCGACCCCAACCACCTACAATGCATCCTGCTCAACACCCGCTCGGTCCACAGACACGCCATTGACCTCTGGAATCTACTAGACACCATCTCTCCGGACGTCGCCTTCCTAACAGAAACGTGGATGAACGCCACATCAGCCCCAGACATCACCATTGCCATTCCGGAAGGCTATAAGATCATTCGCAAGGACCGTACAGGCCACACAGAAGGAGGCATCGCTATCGTCCATAAGAAATCCCTGCGTATCTCAACCAGCTCAGACGTCAATCTCGCCAACTCTGAACACCTTCACTTCCAGATCCACATCGACCCCAAGACCACACTCAGAGGCACCCTCCTTTACAGGCCACCAGGACCCCGCGCCTAATTTAGCGAAGACATCACGGACTTCATCACTCCACACGGGCTCCCCTCCGAGGATTACATCCTTTTGGGAGACCTCAACTTTCACCTTGAAAAGAACAACGACCGCAACACCACCACCCTTTTGGACAACCTCGCCAACCTCGGACTTAAACAACTTGTCACTACCCCCACCCACATCGCAGGTCACACACTCGACCCTATCTTCACCCCCAGCAAACATGTCTCCTTCAACCACACCACAGCTCTCCTTTGGACTGACCACAGCTGCGTTCACTTTACCTACAACAAGCCCACATCCAACAACCATCCTCAACCCACTCTGCAAAGAAACTGGAACAAAATCACCATCGACCAGATCTCCTCATCGCTTCTTCAAAACCCCCCAGCCCACTCCTCAAACCCAGACCAAGCAGCCACCAACCTCACCCAATGGCTATCCAACAGCGCCGACATCCTAGCACCACTGAAAAAACGACAAATCAAACTAGGCAGCAAGAAGGCCTCCTGGTTCAACGATGATCTTAAGAAATCCAAGAAACTCTGTCGCTCCCTTGAGAAGGCCTGGAAAAAAGACCCAACCACCAGCACCAAGGACGCCTTCAAAAACGCCACCCGCATACACCACCAACTGATCCGGAATGCCAAGAAAGCCGCTTTCAAGGACCGACTAGATAACAACGCCCACAACAGCAAGGAATTATTCAACATCGTCAAGGAACTTACCAACCCCTCAGCCAACTCCAACGACATCACCCCCTCTCAAGCCCTCTGCGACTCCCTAGCCTCATTCTTCCACAACAAAATTGCAGACATCCACAACAGCTTCGACAACCGACCCAAAGACCAACCCACCCAACCCCCTGCAGGACTCCCACCCCCCCTGAACATCCTCAATGACTGGAAGCCAATCTCCACTGAGGACACCATCCGTCTGATGAACTCTATCCACTCAGGATCCCCCACAGACCCATGCCCTCACCACATCTTTAACAAAGCAGACTCCATTATTGCACCGCACCTCCGAGACGTCATCAACTGCTCCCTCAAATCCGCAACCTTCCCGGAATGCTGGAAACATGCCGAACTCAGCGCCCTCCTGAAGAAACCCACAGCTGACCCCACCGAACTCAAAAACTACCGCCCTATCTCACTCCTTCCATTCCCGGTCAAAGTCATCGAGAAAGCGGTCAACAACCAGCTCGCCGCATTCCTCGAAACCAACAAATCCCTCGACTCCTCACAATCCGGCTTCCGAGCCAAGCACAGCACTGAAACCGCCCTCATCGCAGCAACAGACGACATTCGAACTCTACTGGACAATGGAGACACAGTCGCCCTCATCCTCCTCGACCTCTCCGCAGCCTTCGACACGGTCTGTCATAGCACCCTTTTACAACGCCTCAGAAACGTCGGAATCCAAGGAAAAGCACTGGAATGGATCACCTCGTTCCTCACCGGAAGAACCCAGAGAGTCCGCCTTCCACCATTCAAGTCAGAGGCCACTGAAGTCATCTGCGGCGTACCACAAGGATCTTCACTCAGCCCCACCCTCTTCAACGTATACATGAGCCCCCTCGCGGTCATCGCACGCCAACACAACCTCAACATCATCTCCTACGCCGACGACACTCAACTGATCCTATCACTCACCAGAGACCCTAACACTGCCAAAACCAACCTGCATGAAGGAATGAAAGAAGTAGCCGAATGGATGAAGCACAGCCGTCTGAAACTGAACTCAGACAAAACAGAAGTCCTCATCCTAGGCACCTCCCCCTCCGCCTGGGATGACTCTTGGTGGCCAGAGGCCCTTGGAAAAGCACCCATCCCGACGGACCACGCACGGAACCTGGGCGTCATCCTGGATTCCTCACTCTCGATGAACAGACAAGTCAACGCCGTTTCTTCATCTTGCTTCAACATTCTTCGCATGCTCAAAAAAACATTTCGCTGGATCCCCACCGAAACTAGAAAAACAGTCACCCACGCTCTGGTCACGAGCCGACTGGACTACGGAAACACCCTCTACGCCGGCACCACCGCAAAACTCCAGAAAAAACTCCAACGCATCCAGAACGCCTCAGCCAGGCTCATATTAGACGTCCCGCGTAAAGAACACATCTCTGGTCACCTGAAAAACCTCCACTGGCTCCCCGTCAATAAGAGGATTACTTTCCGGCTCCTAACTCACGCACACAAAGCGCTCTACGAAATCGGACCCGAATGCCTCAACACACGACTATCCTTCTACACCCCCTCCCGCCAACTACGATCCTCCAACCAAGCCCTTGCCACTGTACCTCGCATCAACAAAACCACCATGGGAGGTAGATCCTTCTCCTACCTGGCAGCTAAAACCTGGAACTCACTTCCCACTCACCTTCGCCTTACTCAGAACCACCTAGCATTCAGAAAGCAACTCAAAACGTGGATATTTGACAAGTAATTCCCCACCCTTCTTCAAGCGCCTTGAGACCCTCTGGGTATGTAGCGCGCTATATAAATCTATTGACTTGACTTGACTTGTTAAAGGTTTATGTGTTATTGCATGTTTTCTGTTAATGTTTTCATTTTTTCCCTGCATAGTTTGTGTAACTGTTCTTCATTTTTTCTCATTTTGATAATAGGTGGGTGTTTGTTCTATGCTGCTAAAGCTAAGAAGACTGAAGTGGTCATTGGTGCTGAATCAGCTTATAAAATTTTTCATGAATTTCATTCCTCTACTCTTGGTGACCATTCCGGTATCAATAAAACTCTGAAATGCATTTCCTCCCGTTATTTTTGGCCAAATATGTCAATTCAAATTGAGGAATGGGTGAGTTTCCATTTGTCCTGTTTTTCCAAAAACTTATTAATTATTTTTTTTCCTTAGCGACAGTGTTTTTAAAACCAAAAAATTGAACCTGTATATTTATGTTTTATTTCACTCTCTCTACTATGGTATGTACAGTGTTTAAATGAAGTACTTTATAGGGTATGATTTGTTCTTGTTCTCCCATTGCACTGTAGATGTAAGGCGTTTTAAGTTTCTGTACTCTGTGACATGGTTATAAATTGTACTTGTCAGATTTGTACTTTTTGACTTGCAGATCAAACAGTGTGACGTTTGTCAAAAGGAACAACCAGCCCTCAAGATTTGCCCAGAATAAAAACCAATCAAAGTTTGTTTTAAATTTGTTGACTTTACTGTTACAAACTTTCTGTCCATTACCTAATTTTGATCTTAGCATTGTGTTTTTTCACCTTTTAACTTTTGTACCTGTGATTGTGTTTATTAACAGGTGCAAGAAGTTTGGGAACTTTTTGAAGTGGATTTGATGGGACCTTTACCTACCACTCCTACAGGATACAAATATGTTCTGACAGCCACAGATTATTTTTCGAAATGGGTTGAGGTATTCCCTTTAAAATCAAAGACTGGAGTTGAGGTTGCTTCAAGACTGTTGCAAATGTACCTCCGCCATGGTACTCCGAAAAGGGTCCTATCCGATCAAGGTCGTGAGTTTGTGAATGAAGTGAGTGAGCCATTTTGCCGTAATCTATAATGCTCTGATATTCTTTAATTTAATATGTCTATTGTGATCTTTGCGTACTGTTTTTTTCTTATTCATTAACAGTTCTAAAGTTTATTTCACCCGCATGTCCCAATATGCTCATCTTTGTTTTCAGGTTAATATGGAGTTATCTAGGCTCTTACAAATAGAACATTCTGTAAGTGCAGCCTATCATCCACAGACAAATGGGTTAGATGAGCGTACAAATGTTAACATTAAAAGGTAATGCAACTTTGTCATTGACTTTGTAAGTACTTTTGAGTTAGCTTTCATGGTGATATTTTTGCCTTTTACTATTTTACTACTTTCTCTGATGTGGTCTGACAGGTTTGTTTTGCTGCAGTGCAATCGTAACTGGAAAGTGATGTGTCTACTGAGCTGACAGTATTATTTATGCTTCAGGTTAATTGTTTTTAATATTACAGCACTTTGCCCAAGTACGTCAATGAGCATCAGACTGATTGGGATGTTTATTTGGACCAAGCATTGTTTGCTTTACGATCGAAGCCGCATACCACCACAAAAGTTTCCCCTTTTCTACTTATGTATGGCCGAGAAGCAAGATTTCTTAGTGAGGTCATAGATGGACCGGTATGATATTTAGAGTATTCCAATGTGTATTTTAATCTGGCAGTTGATGTACTTTGACATGCATGTTTGCCGTGTTTTTTTTTCATTTTAAACAAAGTATGTTTATCATATTTTTGAAAAATAGCTGTATATTAAATCTCTCATTTTAAAATCGGTAAAAAGCATTTATTTATTTTTGTTTCCTTTATTAGCTTCTGTTTAAACTACCAACAGAAAGCGAGTATGCATCACTTGCTGCAGAAAAGAAAATTAGAGCAGCAGAGTTGCAGAAGCAGACAAAGCAGAATATAGAGGTTGCTCAGGAAAAGCAGAAGGAAAAGTTTAAAAAAAGAGTTTGCAAGAAATATAAGCCGTACTTGTTCAGCGAAGGAGAGTTAGTCCTTGCTAAAAATTGTAGGCGATCGACAAGGAAAGGCGGCATTTTGGAGCATAATTTTGCAGGACCCTACCATATACATGAAATTAAAGGGAAGAGTGTAAAGTTACTCAATAGTAGCAACGTGGTGTTACGTAGAACTTATAATCTGGACATGTTGAGGCCTTATAAGTTGAGTGCGACAGGTAATTTTGTTAGGGCTACCTTTTTTAAAGTAATGGCCTAATATTTTGATGTTTTTTATTATGGTGATCACTGTGCCTGTGTAAATGTCTCTTTAATATGCGCACAGTTATTTGTTATGAACATTTTGTTGTGTAAAAAACACTACTTTACTGTTGAAAGTGAGCCCATATTACTATCGATGCCCGGGCTGCTGGCGCAAGTCGCCTCTTAGTTCCCATTCTGAATAGTTACCAAATAAAGAGACGGGCGCTGGGAGCAGGAATCACAAGAACAGAGTTTTATTTCTCATGAGGAGAGCCTGTCATTTCGGACACGAAACACAGTGTCTTTCGGGAGGTGCTCTAACAAGTTCTCTGAGACATCGCCTTTTATACCTTACAAAACATTCCTTATTACAATAACGACATTGTGAAACAAGGGAAAGACATCCCCATAATCTTCGTGTTAATCCCACCCCACATATATCCACAATAGAGGCCCTTAGCCTGCCGATAAGAGGAGGGGGCAATCACGCAGCTGAGTGTTCCGCCGATTCTTTGGATGTGTGCGCCTGATCGTACCCCAGGGGGTGGGGAGGCGAGGATCAATAGTGGGTCCTTTGAAGAGGAGTGACTTCATACAATAAGGGGCAATAAACAGTATCTCCCGGCTTAGGCGATGTCCTCGGACCTGTGTGGACAGTCAATTGCGGAGGGAGGGTTTACCAACAGAAGGGTTATTCATGAAAGGAAAGGAGGTGTTGGTCAGGCGCGGCCGTGACTCCCAAGGACAGGGTCATGCGGACTTGTGCATGTGAGGGAGGGGGCAGCCAGGGTGCGCAGAGGAAGAGGGTCATTTGAGAGTGGGGGGGGGGGTGTTCAAAATGCGCGCAGGAGGGAAGCCGGGGATTTCAGTGAGCGGGCAAAGAGGCCATGGTGCCTAAAATGGCTGTCAGGTACATGCGGGCATGGGCCTTTGCTGGCGGAGTGATGCGGTCAACGTCTCATGACATCCATGGTGCGCACAGGGAGGGGAATGGGAAAAGACAAATGAACGCCGCTTATGTACATCAATTTCGTGAATTTCCACAGTCGCCGCTTTTTACATAACAAAGTTCATTTCCTAATTGATGGGTGTACATATAAACATGTGTGGTTGATGAAATAGCATTTGTCAATACTAACATATTGCATATAATCATGAACAGGTTGATGTGATTGGCAGAATGCAGCACATAGGAAATTGCATTTGCAAACATACTACATAGCATAAATGCTTCTGACTTTCTCAAAAAATGTGACCAATGAACATTTTGACCAAGTAGTTGAGGGAGGAATTCAGTCTAATAAGATCTCTTCGTCACAGTGTCTTTTTAGCAGTGAGCCATCACTGGTAGGCTCTAGTCCGTGTCCTTTTGTTGGCGCTGTTGAGCACCGGCGGTGGAGCTATAGGTCCAGCTCGGATTTAACCTTTCGCGTTGCAAGGTGCGGTCTGTCCTCTGCTGTTAGACCACAGTCCTGTTCCCTAACCAATCCTTTTAGTGGCGCCTTATGCTCGGCACCTATATTTCCGTGGCATAACCCCATTTCCACCTAAGTGCTGTTCTTCCTTTCGGCAAAAAGTCACGTGGAAAAGAGGGTATGTGGTTCAATAGTCGATGGGAGAGAGAGAGCGGAGTGGGGTCAGATTTCCTGGGACACACCAAAGGGACCAAGGGAGCAAAGGATAACAAGCAAGCAGGCCCATCAATCGGGCTCGAAAAGGGGGCCGGAGGCTTCAGGCACACGTGGGTTAGCGGACAGAGAGCTTCAGGACAGCCCTTCATCCTTTCGTCTACCGCGTTTGAGAGTGCTGCCTCGTCCCGTATCTTGTTGCGCTGCGGCTCCACCTTTGGTCGAGGTCGCATGTGTCTCATGATCTGCAGCCAGGCTGTGCGCCACGTCCGACCCTTCTCCTCCGATGATCGTATATCTTTGAATGGGTAAAAACAAGTTTTAGAGAACTGGCAGGAGAAGAGATTTTTACATTTGAATTCCACTCGCAATCCTAGCACCTGGGGTTATGCTCATTGGCAATAGTCAGAAGTCTATTACCATGAAGTAAGTATGTGGGTATTTCTACTGTGTTCGCACCAAGTCTAATCGGCGTTCATTCATGACATAAATGGACAGAGGTCAGACTCCTATCACTTGCGTATTTCATCAAAAAACTCCAAAATTGGCAACATTCAGGGGAGACTCGTCCTTCTAACCCGAGCCTTAACAGTCTTACATTTCCCTTTAGAGCTGGCTAACTCTTTCAAACAGAGCGGGGGGGGGGGGGGCAATCATCGAAAGACAGGGTTAAACAATTTTTTCTCGAGGGGCGACAGTTACTCATGGTCATCAGTTATACATCGGGGACAGCAGCTGGGGTCAATCAGGTGGGGCGGGGACGCTTCGGGCATTCGCGCTTGAGTGCAAAGGGATGGGGCAATCTGGGCATTGGGGGTCAATCTGGACATTGGGGACCGTATTTCTAACGAACTGAAGAATAGGAAGCCATTGACATGTAGTCCCCCCTATAAAAGGCCAGATTGGGGGATATCAGCCGTCTTACCTGCCCTTTCTCTCTTAGCCAATTCAAGTTCATTTATTTTGCAGAAAGGAGAGGTAGTAATATGGCAAGTCACAATCGTTTTAGTTTCTGTCAATTTTGCTGAACACCTTTGCGTTCAAAAAAGGAACCCAATTAGGCTGGTGCCGACTGAGCACAATTTTACCACGAAAAGGAAGAGGGAATAGGGAGACTCTCATAGAGAGTGAGAGTCGTCCGCAACCTAAACGAGCCATTCGGTACACGTATGACATGTAGAGAGAGAGAGAGAGAGAGAGAGAAATAGGGAGATAGAGAGGGAGAGAGAGAGAGAGAGAGAGAGAGACGTGTACAGTAATAGGTCATTTAGTGCGCTCACAACACAGAACAGCAGGGGTCAGGTAACACAGAGACGCGAACAGAGGGGAGACATAAACCCATACATTACATACACACAAATTCATTCAAAGAAAGACAGTACATGCATTACATACAAAAAGAGAGTCACGACAAAACATAAAACAGTTATTGGCCAAAAAGATCTTTCTGCATGCTGCGCATCTTTAGTATCCTATTTATGTACGTGCTGAGCTCTTTTTACCTCTTCCTCCTTTTCCTTTCGTTTGCTATCTTTGCGAGCGTTCTCGATCGCTAATACTTACACCTCGGTCAGTTGGTCAGAAGTTAACCTGGTCGGGCTATTGCCCACGGTTGGATCTTAAACCACTTTTGAGTTTCTTCTTTTGGTGATAAGTTCTCCAGGCTGAGGCAACGGAGGGTATTGATCGGTAGAACAGTCGGACAGCTTGGCTATATCTATAAGAGTGCGAGAAGGAGGTGGTACATTTGGAACATCAACAACATTCCTACTTTCCCAGACGGGTGGTGCCTAGGTAACCCTTACCCCGGGACTTTTCCTTGTCCTTTCTCTATCTAGTTAAACGTCATAGGTGCACTATCTGGCGTGCTGGTTCGAGTCAAATTCCGTCATACAGTACTAACCCGTCAAGTTTCTATGTCAGTCCATCCTCCCAGTCGTTATGTTCTAAGGAGGAACAGTCATATCTAAGTCTATGTCTTTCAAAACTCGTTAGCATAAGTACTATGCTCAGATCCCCTCCTTCCCCTTTCGTCGGTCGTTCGATCATCACTCCTCCATACTTCAGCCGATGTTCCGGCGCAACCTGCAGAAGGGAGGAGAAAGAAGGGGGTGGGGGGCAGCATTCGGAACACATCAACGCGCATAAATCCGAAAATGTTTTTACCTACCACATACTCGACCTATCTCCACGGGTTGCATTCTCTACCATCTCGGCGTTTAAGCCCAGAGGGACCAGTAGTGTTTAGATAGATAATCGTCGATGGTCTGTGTATCTACATGAATCACTTGATCGTGGCCTTTTAGGTCATGTGCAAGGGTGGTGGTCAAGTGGCATTTCTTTGGTATCGCTTAAGGGCGTCTAAAACACTTTTCTGGCTGCCTGTGACACATAATGTAGCTGCTAAGTATCGGGCCTTTTTAACCTTCAACCTTAATTATGCTGCATGTATTTTACTTATGTCGGTGACAGTAGCCATACATTTCGAAACTCATCAATACAAACGCTACGATTATATTTGCGTGTTCAAAAAAAAACTTTAATGAAAATGTTGGCGCACAAATACGGGCCTACAACCCAGTGGGCCGGCTACGGAGCAGACTGGAACTGTGCATAAGAGGAACGAAGTCGGTGGCCATTCATTTCGTAAAGTGCAGCGGTGCAATAAAATCGTATCGAACTTTCTTAAGGGGCGAGTATAATGCGTGTCAGGAATTCAAGCTTTCAATAATATCATCTCATTGTCCAACTATTTACTCAAGACCTAACGTTTATCAATTTATTGTCCAAATGCTCAATCAGTGCTTATTTTATACCAATTCATTGCTTCCAAACATAATTAGTACCCACCCTAAATCAGTTCACTGTCCCAGCACATAATCAATATCCATCTTATATCGCTTTCTTTTCCAAGCACATAATCAATATCCATCTTATCTACTTTCATTTTCCAAAAAAAAACTGCATACATATCTTGGAGCATCAAGGCTGAGCAATCAGGGTGCAACAAGGAGTTCGAAAGTCTCATTTTGTATCGGCGCCATTTTGGGCGAGGTCAGGCAGGTCCCAGTAGAGTCGGAATGCTTCCACTGACTCGTGGTTGGACCAGAACCTCTTTTGGTAATTCAAAAAGTTTTTCGCAATGGGGTAACAGACTAGCAATATGGACCATCAGTCAAAAAGTGGGGAGGGCGGCAACAATCTTTCCTACCGGGTCATTCTGGTGTTCCACCGGAACTGAACAAATCTGTATCTTTGCAGGATTTTAGTCATTTCCACACTGAGGCTGGCGCCGGCAGGAGTGCGCCGACGTCTCGTGGCTCCATCGGAGGACGGGGGCGGGGGGCGCCTCGTGGAGAGGTCGGCCCCCCCAGCTCTTTTAGAATCTTCAAGGTTGAGGAGCACAGGGCGTGTGCCCGTCCCGGGCAAAAACCCGCTTTTTGATATGGACCCTCTTCAAGCAGGAGCGTTGGGGTGTCGCTGGAAGCCTCCACCTGGAGGGAGGTGGGGGAGGCTAGTTCGCGCCGCCTCCCCCTTCCAGCGACCCCGCGCCGTTCTTCGGCTCCAGCGCTTTGGTATGGCCGTGCCAGGCGATGAAGATGGGGGGGGGGTCGGAGGCAGCAAGACATCCACCCCTTTTGTGGCGGGACTACCTGCAACTCTCAAGGGTTGTCCAAGCCATAATTGAAAAAAAAAGAAGTGTTGTCGCTGCCATTATAGCTGAAAGAAGCGCTGCCGACCTCGCCTTGGCTTCGGTCTTTGATGATGGCCGGATCAGGCAAGAGAGGGGGGGGGGGTCGGAGGCAGAGGCAAGACATCCCCCCCCCGTGGCCTGTAGGGCAGCAGAAGAGGGGAAAAGGGGAGACCATTACGATTTTCGGGCCGTCCGCCCTACAGCCTCCCCTTCCGATGGCGGCCAGCCAGGCCCTGCTCTGCTCGCGCTGAGGCCTCGCCTTCCGGATGGGCGTAACCGCGGACCTGTTGCACTTCGGGAGCTTCCGGAATGGGGGTAGGTATTTATTGATTTGTATCTATTTCATGTTACCGTTATTTGGGCGTGGTGGGCAGTGAGGCAGACATGTTTGGAGCAGGTATAGGCAACGGAGCCTAGCTACCTCGTGGCTGTCTTGCCGTCGAACTTTCGCCATTTTATATTTCTTATTACGAACTATTCCTAATGTTTCTTATTTTTAGTGAAGTCGAAAGCTCATCAGGGGTTACTGACTTAGCCCGATTTCTTTTATTTTTCCTTCCTTTCCTTAGCGTGTTTCAAGCTAAAGTTTCTGTTAATAGGGTACGGTGATCACTTCATATTTTTATATGTCCTTTCATTAGGGGTACTCCTGGACGGACCAGATGAGTTACCTCCAATAAATGGTCCGGGTGGAACTAGATTATCAATCAGTGGGGAGTGGGTAGGCCTGACGAATCATAAAGGGGCATAACCTACCCTTTACTACTTGCAAAGACTAGACAGAATATTTCTATTCCACGTTATTTGCAAACAGAAAATACCTCAAACGAACAATTCCTTGGACAACAATGTCCAGTCAATCAATCAATCAGTGGGGAGAAAAACAGGCATGACGGATTACAAAGGGGACAAACGTCTGCATTACCTGCCCTTCGCTATCTGCAAAGGGAGACAGAATATTCCTATTCGTCTCTGTTTGTGGACAGGGAAGATCTCAAAGAGCAACAATCGATATTTAATCGATATCAAACAATTAGTGGGGAGAAAGGTAGGCATGACGAATCATAAAGGGGCATTACCTACCCTTCTCTGCTTGCAAAGAGAGACGGAATATTCCTATTCCTCTTGTTTGCAGACAGAGAATATCTCAAAGAGCAACAATCGATGAAAATCGATAACAAACAATCAGTGGGGAGAAAGGTAGGCATGACGAATCATAAAGGGGCATTACCTACCCTTCTCTATCTGCAAAGAGAGACGAACGTTCCTATTCGCCGCTGTTTGCAAACAGAGAATGTCTCGTTCTCAAGAAGAGAACCAATATTTCAAGTAGCAACCAAAGCTAAATGAACCAATAAACAAACAATATCAGTATTTAAATACCGTTTCCAATACAATCAATCAAACAATCAGATGGATAAAACCATCCTACCAATCAGGCGTAAAAACGCCCTACTTAATCTTACCCGGACCGGACCATATGGACAGTTCTTTGTCTTCCTCCTCCAGCGCCCGATCGTTCTCTTACTCCATGCAGCATTCCCGTGGGATTCCAGTCAGGACAATAGGTCACTCGAGAGAGGTCCGTTCAGAATCGGTGAAGTTCATTCGATCGGCAGCCGGACGAGGGCCCTCTCAAGGCAGGTATACTCCAATCATTTAGATGTTCACCTCATCGTCTGGATCTCTCTTACTGGACCTTATGTCACTGATGGACCCCGCGTTGGGACGCCAATTGTAGAAAGTGAGCCCATATTACTATGGATGCCCGGGCTGCTGGCGCAAGTCGCCTCTTAGTTCCCATTCTGAATAGTTACCAAATAAAGAGACGGGCGCTGGCAGCAGGAATCACAAGAACAGAGTTTTATTTCTCATGAGGAGAGCCTGTCATTTCGGACACGAAACACAGTGTCTTTCGGGAGGTGCTCTAACAAGTTCTCTGAGACATCGCCTTTTATACCTTACAAAACATTCCTTATTACAATAACGACATTGTGAAACAAGGGAAAGACATCCCCATAATCTTCGTGTTAATCCCACCCCACATATATCCACAATAGAGGCCCTTAGCCTGCCGATAAGAGGAGGGGGCAATCACGCAGCTGAGTGTTCCGCCGATTCTTTGGATGTGTGCGCCTGATCGTACCCCAGGGGGTGGGGAGGCCAGGATCAATAGTGGGTCCTTTGAAGAGGAGTGACTTCATACAATAAGGGGCAGTAAACCGTATCTCCCGGCTTAGGCGATGGCCTCGGACCTGTGTGGACAGTCAATTGCGGAGGGAGGGTTTACCAACAGAAGGGTTATTCATGAAAGGAAAGGAGGTGTTGGTCAGGCGCGGCCATGACTCCCAAGGACAGGGTCATGCGGACTTGTGCATGTGAGGGAGGGGGCAGCCAGGGTGCGCAGAGGAAGAGGGTCATTTGAGAGTGGGGGGGAGGGGGTGTTCAAAATGCGCGCAGGAGGGAAGCCGGGGATTTCAGTGAGCGGGCAAAGAGGCCATGGTGCCTAAAATGGCTGTCAGGTACATGCGGGCATGGGCCTTTGCTGGCGGAGTGATGCGGTCAACGTCTCATGACATCCATGGTGCGCACAGGGAGGGGAATGGGAAAAGACAAATGAACGCCGCTTATGTACATCAATTTCGTGAATTTCCACAGTCGCCGCTTTTTACATAACAAAGTTCATTTCCTAATTGATGGGTGTACATATAAACATGTGTGGTTGATGAAATAGCATTTGTCAATACTAACATATTGCATATAATCATGAACAGGTTGATGTGATTGGCAGAATGCAGCACATAGGAAATTGCATTTGCAAACATACTACATAGCATAAATGCTTCTGACTTTCTCAAAAAATGTGACCAATGAACATTTTGACCAAGTAGTTGAGGGAGGAATTCAGTCTAATAAGATCTCTTCGTCACAGTGTCTTTTTAGCAGTGAGCCATCACTGGTAGGCTCTAGTCCGTGTCCTTTTGTTGGCGCTGTTGAGCACCGGCGGTGGAGCTATAGGTCCAGCTCGGATTTAACCTTTCGCGTTGCAAGGTGCGGTCTGTCCTCTGCTGTTAGACCATAGTCCTGTTCCCTAACCAATCCTTTTAGTGGCGCCTTATGCTCGGCACCTATATTTCCGTGGCATAACCCCATTTCCACCTAAGTGCTGTTCTTCCTTTCGGCAAAAAGTCACGTGCAAAAGAGGGTATGTGGTTCAATAGTCGATGGGAGAGAGAGAGCGGAGTGGGGTCAGATTTCCTGGGACACACCAAAGGGACCAAGGGAGCAAAGGATAACAAGCAAGCAGGCCCATCAATCGGGCTCGAAAAGGGGGCCGGAGGCTTCAGGCACACGTGGGTTAGCGGACAGAGAGCTTCAGGACAGCCCTTCATCCTTTCGTCTACCGCGTTTGAGAGTGCTGCCTCGTCCCGTATCTTGTTGCGCTGCGGCTCCACCTTTGGTCGAGGTCGCATGTGTCTCATGATCTGCAGCCAGGCTGTGCGCCACGTCCGACCCTTCTCCTCCGATGATCGTATATCTTTGAATGGGTAAAAACAAGTTTTAGAGAACTGGCAGGAGAAGAGATTTTTACATTTGAATTCCACTCGCAATCCTAGCACCTGGGGTTATGCTCATTGGCCATAGTCAGAAGTCTATTACCATGAAGTAAGTATGTGGGTATTTCTACTGTGTTCGCACCAAGTCTAATCGGCGTTCATTCATGACACATATGGACAGAGGTCAGACTCCTATCACTTGCGTATTTCATCAAAAAACTCCAAAATTGGCAACATTCAGGGGAGACTCGTCCTTCTAACCCGAGCCTTAACAGTCTTACATTTCCCTTTAGAGCTGGCTAACTCTTTCAAACAGAGCGGGGGGGGGGGCAATCATCGAAAGACAGGGTTAAACAATTTTTTCTCGAGGGGCGACAGTTACTCATGGTCATCAGTTATACATCGGGGACAGCAGCTGGGGTCAATCAGGTGGGGCGGGGACGCTTCGGGCATTCGCGCTTGAGTGCAAAGGGGTGGGGCAATCTGGGCATTGGGGGTCAATCTGGACATTGGGGACCGTATTTCTAACGAACTGAAGAATAGGAAGCCATTGACATGTAGTCCCCCCTATAAAAGGCCAGATTGGGGGATATCAGCCGTCTTACCTGCCCTTTCTCTCTTAGCCAATTCAAGTTAATTTATTTTGCAGAAAGGAGAGGTAGTAATATGGCAAGTCACAATCGTTTTAGTTTCTGTCAATTTTGCTGAACACCTTTGCGTTCAAAAAAGGAACCCAATTAGGCTGGTGCCGACTGAGCACAATTTTACCACGAAAAGGAAGAGGGAATAGGGAGACTCTCATAGAGAGTGAGAGTCGTTCGCAACCTAAACGAGCCATTCGGTACACGTATGACATGTAGAGAGAGAGAGAGAGAGAGAGAGAAATAGGGAGATAGAGAGGGAGAGAGAGAGAGAGAGAGAGAGAGAGAGACGTGTACAGTAATAGGTCATTTAGTGCGCTCACAACACAGAACAGCAGGGGTCAGGTAACACAGAGACGCGAACAGAGGGGAGACATAAACCCATACATTACATACAAACAAATTCATTCAAAGAAAGACAGTACATGCATTACATACAAAAAGAGAGTCACGACAAAACATAAAACAGTTATTGGCCAAAAAGATCTTTCTGCATGCTGCGCATCTTTAGTATCCTATTTATGTACGTGCTGAGCTCTTTTTACCTCTTCCTCCTTTTCCTTTCGTTTGCTATCTTTGCGAGCGTTCTCGATCGCTAATACTTACACCTCGGTCAGTTGGTCAGAAGTTAACCTGGTCGGGCTATTGCCCACGGTTGGATCTTAAACCACTTTTGAGTTTCTTCTTTTGGTGATAAGTTCTCCAGGCTGAGGCAACGGAGGGTATTGATCGGTAGAACAGTCGGACAGCTTGGCTATATCTATAAGAGCGCGAGAAGGAGGTGGTACATTTGGAACATCAACAACATTCCTACTTTCCCAGACGGGTGGTGCCTAGGTAACCCTTACCCCGGGACTTTTCCTTGTCCTTTCTCTATCTAGTTAAACGTCATAGGTGCACTATCTGGCGTGCTGGTTCGAGTCAAATTCCGTCATACAGTACTAACCCGTCAAGTTTCTATGTCAGTCCATCCTCCCAGTCGTTATGTTCTAAGGAGGAACAGTCATATCTAAGTCTATGTCTTTCAAAACTCGTTAGCATAAGTACTATGCTCAGATCCCCTCCTTCTTCTTTCGTCGGTCGTTCGATCATCACTCCTCCATACTTCAGCCGATGTTCCGGCGCAACCTGCAGAAGGGAGGAGAAAGAAGGGGGTGGGGGGGCAGCATTCGGAACACATCAACGCGCATAAATCCGAAAATGTTTTTACCTACCACATACTCGACCTATCTCCACGGGGTGCATTCTCTACCATCTCGGCGTTTAAGCCCAGAGGGACCAGTAGTGTTTAGATAGATAATCGTCGATGGTCTGTGTATCTACATGAATCACTTGATCGTGGCCTTTTAGGTCATGTGCAAGGGTGGTGGTCAAGTGGCATTTCTTTGGTATCGCTTAAGGGCGTCTAAAACACTTTTCTGGCTGCCTGTGACACATAATGTAGCTGCTAAGTATCGGGCCTTTTTAACCTTCAACCTTAATTATGCTGCATGTATTTTACTTATGTCGGTGACAGTAGCCATACATTTCGAAACTCATCAATACAAACGCTACGATTATATTTGCGTGTTCAAAAAAAAACTTTAATGAAAATGTTGGCGCACAAATACGGGCCTACAACCCAGTGGGCCGGCTACGGAGCAGACTGGAACTGTGCATAAGAGGAACGAAGTCGGTGGCCATTCATTTCGTAAAGTGCAGCGGTGCAATAAAATCGTATCGAACTTTCTTAAGGGGCGAGTATAATGCGTGTCAGGAATTCAAGCTTTCAATAATATCATCTCATTGTCCAACTATTTACTCAAGACCTAAGGTTTATCAATTTATTGTCCAAATGCTCAATCAGTGCTTATTTTATACCAATTCATTGCTTCCAAACATAATTAGTACCCACCCTAAATCAGTTCACTGTCCCAGCACATAATCAATATCCATCTTATATCGCTTTCTTTTCCAAGCACATAATCAATATCCATCTTATCTACTTTCATTTTCCAAAAAAAAACTGCATACATATCTTGGAGCATCAAGGCTGAGCAATCAGGGTGCAACAAGGAGTTCGAAAGTCTCATTTTGTATCGGCGCCGTTTTGGGCGAGGTCAGGCAGGTCCCAGTAGAGTCGGAATGCTTCCACTGACTCGTGGTTGGACCAGAACCTCTTTTGGTAATTCAAAAAGGTTTTCGCAATGGGGTAACAGACTAGCAATATGGACCATCAGTCAAAAAGTGGGGAGGGTGGCAACAATCTTTCCTACCGGGTCATTCTGGTGTTCCACCGGAACTGAACAAATCTGTATCTTTGCAGGATTTTAGTCATTTCCACACTGAGGCTGGCGCCGGCAGGAGTGCGCCGACGTCTCGTGGCTCCATCGGAGGACGGGGGCGGGGGGCGCCTCGTGGAGAGGTCGGCCCCCCCGGCTCTTTTAGAATCTTCAAGGTTGAGGAGCACAGGGCGTGTGCCCGTCCCGGGCAAAAACCCGCTTTTTGATATGGACCCTCTTCAAGCAGGAGCGTTGGGGTGTCGCTGGAAGCCTCCACCTGGAGGGAGGTGGGGGAGGCTAGTTCGCGCCGCCTCCCCCTTCCAGCGACCCCGCGCCGTTCTTCGGCTCCAGCGCTTTGGTATGGCCGTGCCAGGCGATGAAGATGGGGGGGGGTCGGAGGCAGCAAGACATCCCCCCCCCTTTTGTGGTGGGACTACCTGCAACTCTCAAGGGTTGTCCAAGCCATAATTGAAAAAAAAAAGAAGTGTTGTCGCTGCCATTATAGCTGAAAGAAGCGCTGCCGACCTCGCCTTGGCTTCGGTCTTTGATGATGGCCGGATCAGGCAAGAGAGGGGGGGGGGGTCGGAGGCAGAGGCAAGACATCCCCCCCCGTGGCCTGTAGGGCAGCAGAAGAGGGGAAAAGGGGAGACCATTACGATTTTCGGGCCGTCCGCCCTACAGCCTCCCCTTCCGATGGCGGCCAGCCAGGCCCTGCTCTGCTCGCGCTGAGGCCTCGCCTTCCGGATGGGCGTAACCGCGGACCTGTTGCACTTCGGGAGCTTCCGGAATGGGGGTAGGTATTTATTGATTTGTATCTATTTCATGTTACCGTTATTTGGGCGTGGTGGGCAGTGAGGCAGACATGTTTGGAGCAGGTATAGGCAACGGAGCCTAGCTACCTCGTGGCTGTCTTGCCGTCGAACTTTCGCCATTTTATATTTCTTATTACGAACTATTCCTAATGTTTCTTATTTTTAGTGAAGTCGAAAGCTCATCAGGGGTTACTGACTTAGCCCGATTTCTTTTATTTTTCCTTCCTTTCCTTAGCGTGTTTCAAGCTAAAGTTTCTGTTAATAGGGTACGGTGATCACTTCATATTTTTATATGTCCTTTCATTAGGGGTACTCCTGGACGGACCAGATGAGTTACCTCCAATAAATGGTCCGGGTGGAACTAGATTATCAATCAGTGGGGAGTGGGTAGGCCTGACGAATCATAAAGGGGCATAACCTACCCTTTACTACTTGCAAAGACTAGACAGAATATTTCTATTCCACGTTATTTGCAAACAGAAAATACCTCAAACGAACAATTCCTTGGACAACAATGTCCAGTCAATCAATCAATCAGTGGGGAGAAAAACAGGCATGACGGATTACAAAGGGGACAAACGTCTGCATTACCTGCCCTTCGCTATCTGCAAAGGGAGACAGAATATTCCTATTCGTCTCTGTTTGTGGACAGGGAAGATCTCAAAGAGCAACAATCGATATTTAATCGATATCAAACAATCAGTGGGGAGAAAGGTAGGCATGACGAATCATAAAGGGGCATTACCTACCCTTCTCTGCTTGCAAAGAGAGACGGAATATTCCTATTCCTCTTGTTTGCAGACAGAGAATATCTCAAAGAGCAACAATCGATGAAAATCGATAACAAACAATCAGTGGGGAGAAAGGTAGGCATGACGAATCATAAAGGGGCATTACCTACCCTTCTCTATCTGCAAAGAGAGACGAACGTTCCTATTCGCCGCTGTTTGCAAACAGAGAATGTCTCGTTCTCAAGAAGAGAACCAATATTTCAAGTAGCAACCAAAGCTAAATGAACCAATAAACAAACAATATCAGTATTTAAATACCGTTTCCAATACAATCAATCAAACAATCAGATGGATAAAACCATCCTACCAATCAGGCGTAAAAACGCCCTACTTAATCTTACCCGGACCGGACCATATGGACAGTTCTTTGTCTTCCTCCTCCAGCGCCCGATCGTTCTCTTACTCCATGCAGCATTCCCGTGGGATTCCAGTCAGGACAATAGGTCACTCGAGAGAGGTCCGTTCAGAATCGGTGAAGTTCATTCGATCGGCAGCCGGACGAGGGCCCTCTCAAGGCAGGTATACTCCAATCATTTAGATGTTCACCTCATCGTCTGGATCTCTCTTACTGGACCTCATGTCACTGATGGACCCCGCGTTGGGACGCCAATTGTAGAAAGTGAGCCCATATTACTATCGATGCCCGGGCTGCTGGCGCAAGTCGCCTCTTAGTTCCCATTCTGAATAGTTACCAAATAAAGAGACGGGCGCTGGCAGCAGGAATCACAAGAACAGAGTTTTATTTCTCATGAGGAGAGCCTGTCATTTCGGACACGAAACACAGTGTCTTTCGGGAGGTGCTCTAACAAGTTCTCTGAGACATCGCCTTTTATACCTTACAAAACATTCCTTATTACAATAACGACATTGTGAAACAAGGGAAAGACATCCCCATAATCTTCGTGTTAATCCCACCCCACATATATCCACAATAGAGGCCCTTAGCCTGCCGATAAGAGGAGGGGGCAATCACGCAGCTGAGTGTTCCGCCGATTCTTTGGATGTGTGCGCCTGATCGTACCCCAGGGGGTGGGGAGGCCAGGATCAATAGTGGGTCCTTTGAAGAGGAGTGACTTCATACAATAAGGGGCAGTAAACAGTATCTCCCGGCTTAGGCGATGGCCTCGGACCTGTGTGGACAGTCAATTGCGGAGGGAGGGTTTACCAACAGAAGGGTTATTCATGAAAGGAAAGGAGGTGTTGGTCAGGCGCGGCCGTGACTCCCAAGGACAGGGTCATGCGGACTTGTGCATGTGAGGGAGGGGGCAGCCAGGGTGCGCAGAGGAAGAGGGTCATTTGAGAGTGGGGGGGGGGGGGTGTTCAAAATGCGCGCAGGAGGGAAGCCGGGGATTTCAGTGAGCGGGCAAAGAGGCCATGGTGCCTAAAATGGCTGTCAGGTACATGCGGGCATGGGCCTTTGCTGGCGGAGTGATGCGGTCAACGCCTCATGACATCCATGGTGCGCACAGGGAGGGGAATGGGAAAAGACAAATGAACGCCGCTTATGTACATCAATTTCGTGAATTTCCACATTACGTTTGGGATTTATGAATATGTACTCTTGTTTCAGTATTGTTTGCGGTTGCATGTTTGAGTAGTCTGTTTAAATTATTAACAACCACTTTAAAATATCATTTTGCAGGAAACATGACCAGTTACCAATGGCCATCCGTGCTCCCATCATATGCCGCACTGCCTGCATCATCTGCCGCCACGTCTGTATCATCTGCCGCCACGCCTGCATCATATGCCGCCACGCCTGCTACATATGCCGCCACGCCTGCATCATCTGCCGCCACGCCTGCATCATCTGCCGCCATGCCTGCATCATCTGCCGCTACGCCTGCATCATCTTCCGCAACGTCTGCTTCATCTCCCACAAAGCCTGCATCCCCCTTAGGTCCTACTACCAAATTGTTTAAAAAAGTTCTTGATGTATGGCGGAAACCGGCAATTGGACGGTTAGAAGCAGTAGTGGAGAGTTTCAAATTATATGATGATTCTTTTTGTTCCTTAAAGGAGGACCAATGGATAGTTGATGAGGTTGGTTTACATTAAATGTATTCTTACTATAGTATCTAATTATGTAGGATGTACATGGTGAGTCCCGTTGTAGATTTCATGTGTTTTCTTCATTTTTTCAAAGGTCATTGATGCGTATCTCTGCAGATTATGCATGTTAAGCACTAATGTACGTATATTGTCATTAATTAATAATGCACCAACCAAAAATAGTAAATGTGTGTGAAATCTTTCTAAACTACTTTATTTTATCTTGACTTCAGTGCTTATTGATTTCTGCAACAGTCTCTTCGTCAATTTTCCTTGGATCATATCGGCCCTCTCAATTCCGGGTAAATATTTAAATCTGTATCATGATTACAATATTTTTTTGGGTTGGTAATGATTATTCGATTGTTTCAATTAATTTTTGATGCCATTTATTAATATTGGAACATTTTTCCGAGTACTAAAAAGGTGTAGGATGTATGTCATTTATTTTTGTCATTGTCTTGGAAGTGATTATTGTTCCCTTCCAGTTTTCTTTTAATTGTCAATCACTTGTTAGCATTTTCTGCAGAAATAGAGTATGGATGTTGTATTTGACTTGCATTTTTTCATAAGCTTATTTTGTACTGTATAGATACCTTTTGAGCTGAAGGATACAGTCCTGTGTCCTACCAATACTGGCGTTCATTGGCTACTTTTGGTAATTGTCATCTTTTTTCACCTTTGTCACTTTTTTCATATCTTCTTCCTAAGTTGCTGAACTGTTTTGCTGAACACTATATTAATTTCCTTTTCTTGATTTAGTAATCACGTTTGTAGCATACAAATGCATTTAAAAATTCCATTATTTTAATATTTCATTTCCTACTGTGCTTACTGTTTCAGATTTTAAAACCTTTTGCCAGAAAAATAATTGTGTATGATTCGCTGGATGGCAATCTTGGGACCTACCATATTTTTTTACTGAATTGGAGGTACCACTTACTTTAACTTTCAATTGCATATGTTATGTCAAAAGTGCGCAGATATATATTTTGGCCAACATTTTTTATTTATGTAAGTTGAAATATGTAGTTTATTGTAATCGTATTTGTGTTTCATTTTTTAAACCAATATTTAACTTGCCCTTTCGTATGTTTCTAAAGGGCTTTCCTACAGGCAATCGAGTGTCCACACAGTGAGCTCTGGCATTTAGTCGTAGAATGTAACGTCAAGCAACAGGATAGCTACAATTGTGGTGTTTTTCGCATGCTGGTAATTTTTCCATACTTTAATTACAAGCTTGAATTTGTCGTACATAGGTTTATGTTAAATTTTGCTTACTTCTTTGTAGTAGTTGCACACATTAAAGACTGTTTTATATTTAAATTACTGTTTTGAACGCCAAGTGATCCTGTCTGTCGTGATTTTCATTTGCCTGTGATTTTGTCTGACAAAGAAGATGTTACTGATGTGGTAGGTGTGAGACGTCGGAGAAAAGACTTTCAAAGTAAAAGCTGCTTAAATTTAAGAGTTCTTTTTATTTCCATTAGGTTATTAGTGTAACATGTACGTTTTTAAACTCTGTCCTGTTTGCAGAATCGTACATAACCTGAAGACCAGTTCCGGCAAATGAAATCAATTCCACGTTTTTGAGGGATTATAGAATGTTTATTGCAGTAAAGCTAATGGAGTTTTCAGGTTAGAATTTTACGAAACATGTTTTTAAATTTGTAATGCCCTAGGTTACTTTCAAAGTTTATGTGCGTGGTAGCTATTTTTCTTTTCTTCAATGTATCCATTGTATCCAAGATAGTAATTGATGGAAATTAACTTCTAGTTTTTTAAATGCTTGTTTTTGTATTGGTTTTTTGAAAGACTTTCGAACAGCAGTGACTGGCCTATGTACTTCATTTTATTATTTTTTTAAACCTGTCCATACGCTCCTTTACTGATGCGCTACTGTTGTCCTCTGTCACATTTAGAATCAGTTGAACACGTCTGCAGGGTCTGTAACAAAGAAAATTTACAGCTTGCTATGAATTCCTATAAGGCACAATGCCAAGTATGCTGTCGATGGATCCACATGGAGTGCATTAAAAGTGACCCCTCGTCTTGGTTACCTTCTGAAGGTTTTACTTGTCATAAATGTATTTAAAAATGCAATGGATTTCGGTTGACCTTTTTCCGCATTTTGGCTGTAGATATACATGGTCTCTATTTTCCTGCCTTCTACTAATGTGTCTGGATTATCATCTAATAATAATCTATGTTTGTCAAGTGCAAACAAATCATCATCCGTTATGGTCGTTAGGTGACCAATGGCATGTGCGAATCTAATGTAATATCAGTGAAAGCCAGCCATGTTTTATTTTTCATTTGCTACGCACTTTGATATAACCCCTGTCTGGCAAATGGCGTCCACGTAAAGAAGCCAGCCATGTGCGTTTTGAAATGTGGTATGCTCTCAGGCACTCTGCCAAATCGCGTCCAATTCACTTCTGACAATGGTCTCTAGGTGCAGGGGGCTGTCGGGGACATTAAGCAAGGCATTAAGCAAGGCACCGTTGAATCACCCTTGACGCGATGCCACGCCTTTCCACAACTACTAATAACATCAAACAACTGTAGTTTTTGGTTTGGTAGGCAGGAGGGTCCATGCAAATCACCTTAACCTTATTCAGCATCCACAGAATGCAACACATCAATTTCAAAGTACAGTGACAATAATTCTTTACATTCAAAGTACAGGCCCTTTCTGAGCTGTGTTTGTCTATTCTTTTCATTCAAACTACAGACCCTTTCTGGGCTGTGTTTGTTTATTATTCTTTTAATTCAAACTACAGGCCCTTTCTGGACTGTGTTTGTGTATTATTACTGTAAGTTAAAGTAATGGCCATTTATTGAGCCTGTTTTGAAATTACAAAGTACAGGCCCCTTCTGGGCCTGTACTTTTATTGTCGAATTTCCAAAGTACAGGCCCCTTCTGGGCCTGTACTTTTATTGTTGAATTTCCAAAGTACAGGCCCCTTCTGGGCCTGTACTTTTATTGTTGACATTCCCAAGTACAGCTGAAGCGGTCACCAACTTCAAGATCAGTTTGGACAAGATTATTCCAGTCGGCTTCTGGACTTATTCACCGTCCACACAATGCAACACACCAATTTCAAAGTACAGTGACTCTAATTCTTTACATTCAAAGTACCGGCCCATTCTGAGCTGTGTTTGTCTATTCTTTTAATTAAAACTACAGACCCTTTCTTTGCTGTGTTTGTTCATTATTCTTTTAATTCAAACTACAGGTCCTTTCTGGACTGTGTTTGTCTATTATTACTGTAAGTTAAAGTACAGGCCATTTATTGAGCCTGTTTGGAAATTACAAAGTACAGGCCTGTACTTTTATTGTTGATGTTCTTCTGCTGTTCCCTTGTCTTTGAATCAAGACTTTTGATAGAGTACTTTCTAACAAATCAGTACAGTTGTGGACTCTGGGTATCTGTAAAGAACAAAGTTAAACGACGTTGGATGTGCATCCTGGAATACCAAGGATCTCTGAAGCTTTGCAAAAAGGAATGGTATGAATTTCCAAGAGACACGACAGCTATATAGGGAACTTCTCTGTCCAACCCTTCGTCTTCATCTATTCAATCATTTTGGTGAAGGGAAGTTTGTCTATGGGTGAACATTGAAAATAAATTTAAATTATATTTTAATTAGCCTACACTTTTCACTTGAAGAGGAAGTACTGGGCAGTGTAGACTTGTATTTGTACACTACAGTGTTTGTGTTTGTAATTATCTGAACTCTATGCAGGACTGGAATGATAACCGCTTAACAAAGTAATTTTGATTAATACACGCACATGGGAAGGATTATTCACAACATTAAGACTATAACAAAGATACCCCTAGTACAAAACTGGAATTATAGATAAGAAACGCCCACATAAGGCATTGCAAAAAAAGGAGTAAAGAACGGGCTGGAAGGTCCATAGGTGGTGGAGGCAGAGTTTGGTAATCTGTGTCCTACCTACTTCAGACACTATAACAACCGAAGCACTTGATTTTAAGTCCCCGACATAAATGAAAAATAAGTTTTGAGGAAGTCAGTGTAAAGTAAAAGTCACTAAATTAAATAGTATGGTCAGAACACTGGATAGTGCACCGAAGACCCATTGTAATATATAGCAAAGAAGATATTAAGCAAGGCGCCATAAAAAGGAAAGTAGATCGTCTACGCACAGTGACAAATCAGATAAAGAACAAGGCTACAAAACTACAAGGAACACACAATGTGGAACAGATTGCGATGAGAGGTGCAAAGGAAATATGAAAAAGTGGAGTCCCAAATAAATGCAAGGTAAGATATCATACATGACCAACAAAGTGGGGTAACACTGGGTTGTACAACACAGAAAATGAAGTTCAAAAATTATATGTCTGAATGTTTCTGGAGCTGGAAAGGAGGTGCACAAAGATTATCACCCTAGTCCACGCACACTGGCAAAGTAGAAAAGGCCTGTATAAGCTCCCTTTGGAGTTAGGAGGGACACAATAACCACGGTGAGCATGAATACTACCTGCTCCCCATCAACGCCAGCCGAACCCTAGTCCACGTACACTGGCAAAGTAGAAAAGGCCTGTATAGGCTCCCTTTGGAGTTAGGAGGGACACAATAACCACGGTGAGCATGAATACTACCTGCTCCCCATCAACGCCAGCCGAACCCTAGTCCACGTACACTGGCAAAGTAGAAAAGGCCTGTATAAGCTCCCTTTGGAGTTAGGAGGGACACAATAACCACGGTGAGCATAAATACTACCCGCTCCCCATCAACGCCAGCTGAACCCTAGTCCATGCACACTGGCAAAGTAGAAAAGGCCTATATAAGCTCCCTTTGGAGTTAGGAGGGACACAATAACCACGGTGAGCATAAATACTACCTGCTCCCCATCAACGCCAGACTTACCCTAGTCCACGCACACTGGCAAAGTAGAAAAGGCCTATATAAGCTCCCTTTGGAGTTAGAAGGGTCACAATAAACACGGTGAG
Source organism: Lissotriton vulgaris (assembly GCF_964263255.1). Lineage (NCBI taxonomy): Eukaryota > Metazoa > Chordata > Amphibia > Caudata > Salamandridae > Lissotriton > Lissotriton vulgaris. The sequence goes on along the minus strand of NW_028251749.1, from coordinate 184,474 downwards.
CATAAATACTACCCGCTCCCCATCAACGCCAGCCAAACCTTAGTCCACGCACACTGGCAAAGTAGAAAAGGCCTGTATAAGCTCCCTTTGGAGTTAGGAGGGACACAATAACCACGGTGAGAATAAATACTACCTGCTCCCCATCAACGCCAGCCGAACCCTAGTCCACGCACACTGGCAAAGTAGAAAAGGCCTGTATAAGCTCCCTTTGAAGTTAGGAGGGACACAATAACCACAGTGAGCATAAATACTACCCGCTCCCCATAAACGCCAGCCGAACCCTAGTCCACGCACACTGGCAAAGTAGAAAAGGCCTGTATAAGCTCCCTTTGGAGTTAGGAGGGACACAATAACCACAGTGAGCATAAATACTACCCGCTCCCCATCAACACCAGACTTACCCTAGTCCACGCACACTGGCAAAGTAGAAAAGGCCTGTAAAAGCTCCCTTTGGAGTTAGGAGGGACACAATAACCACGGTGAGCATAAATACTACCCGCTCCCCATCAACGCCAGACTTACCCTAGTCCACGCACACTGGTAAAGTAGAAAAGGCCTGTATAAGCTCCCTTTGGAGATAGGAGGGACACAATAACCACGGTGAGCATTAATACTACCCGCTCCCCATCAACGCCAGATGAACCCTAGTCCACGCACACTGTCAAAGTAGAAAAGGCCTGTATAAACTCCCTTTGGAGTTAGGAGGGACACAATAACCACGGTGAGCATAAATACTACCCGCTCCCCATCAACGCCAGCCGAACCCTAGTCCACGCACACTGGCAAAGTAGAAAAGGCCTGTATAGGCTCCCTTTGGAGTTAGGAAGGATACAATAACCACGGTGAGCATAAATACTACCCGCTCCCCATCAACGCCAGATGAACCCTAGTCCACGCACACTGGCAAAGTAGAAAAGGCCTGTATAAGCTCCTTTCGGAGTTAGGAGGGACACAATAAACACGGTGAGCATAAATACTACCCGCTCCCCATCAACGCCAGCCGAACCCTAGTCCACTCACACTGGCAAAGTAGAAAAGGCCTGTATAAGCTCCCTTTGGAGTTAGGAGGGACACAATAACCACGGTGAGCATAAATACTACCCGCTCCCCATCAACGCCAGCCGAACCCTAGTCCACGCACACTGGCGAAGTAGAAAAGGCCTGTATAAGCTCCCTTTGGAGTTAGGAGGGACACAATAACCACGGTGAGCATAAATACTACCCGCTCCCCATCAACGCCAGCCAAACCCTAGTCCACGCACACTGGCAAAGTAGAAAAGGCCTGTATAAGCTCCCTTTGGAGTTAGGAGGGATACAATAACCACCGTGAGCATAAATACTACCCACTCCCCATCAACACCAGCCAAACCCTTGTCCACGCACACTGGCAAAGTAGAAAAGGCCTGTATAAGCTCCCTTTATGACTTAGGGGGTACACAAAACCACGGTGAGCAGAAATACTACCTGCTCACCAGTAACGCCAGCCGAACCCTAGCCAACGTACAATAAACATCTAGAACAGACCAGTACAAACTCGCTTTTTGAGTTAGGGGGTACAGAAAACCACGGTGAGCAGAAATACTAGCTGCTCCCCAATGAACGCCAGCCGAACCCTAGTGAACACACAGTAAAAACCAGGAACAGGCCTGTATAAGCTCCCTTTTGACTTAGGGGCCCCAAAAAAACACGGTGAGCAGAAACAATACCCGCTCCCCAATCCACGCCAGCCCAACCCCTAGTCCACGCACACTAAAAACCTAGAACAGGCCTGTATAAGCTCCCTTTTGACTTAGGGGGGTACACAAAACCACAGTGAGCATAAATACTAGCTGCTCTCCAATGAACGCCAGCCGAACCCTAGTGAACACACAGTTAAAACCAGGAACACCAGCAGAACCCTTTTTGACTTAGGGGGTACACAAAACCACGGTGAGCAGAAATACTAGCTGCTGACAATGAACGCCAGCCGATCCCTAGTGAACATACACTAAAAACCAAGAACAGGCCTGTATAAACTCCCTTTTGACTTAGGGGGTACAGAAAACCAGAGTAAGCAGAAATACAAGCTGCTCACAATTAACGCCATCCAAACCCTAGCAAACGCACAATAAAAACATAGAACAGGACTGTTTAAGATCCCCTTTCACCAAAGGGGTATACAAAAGCACAGACAGCACAAATACTACCTGCTCACCATCAACGCCAGACAAAGCCTAGTAAACACACACAGGCAAACTACAATCGGCCGATATAAGCTCCCTTTTGAAAAAAAATTTAAAATAATAAATATTATAATATTATTGATTATTATGAATAATTATAATTAATTCTTCATAATTATTATATCATTATATATTATAACATTTATTATATATTGCATAAGAAATTAAAAGATAAATATAATATTATAAATTATATATTATAAAATCAATTTAGAAAAAAACATGTTTGTCAAACTTTACAGAATTAAAAAGAATGATTAGAACAATATGTGAAAAAAAACGTCCTTTAATCATGCAAAGAACATGTGACCAAAATTATTTCCATCAATTTCAAATAATTGCGCGCGTAATTCCACTTTTAGAAACTAATGGCAGGCGTGGATAAGCACAGCGACCGTCTCCCAGAAGCTACAACGTACTATGAACAACTCCTTGCCCGTGACGTGGTGTAACAAAATGTAGATAATTAAAATGAACGATTAAAACAATATGTGAAAGAAAAATCTACTTTACAAATATTCAAATAACATGTTACAAAAATTATTTCCATCAATTTGAAATAATTGCTTGCGTAATTCCGCTTTTAGAAACTAATGGCGGGCGTGGATAAACACAGCGACCGTCTCCCAGAAGCTACAACGAACAATGAACAACTCTTCCCCCATGACGTAGGGGGTACAAAGCTCGATGGGGGAACGACGGCCGATAGCTTGGTTCTGAGAATCGCTGCACCCCCTGTGACGTTGGCTGACATAGGGGGTACAGCGCTCGATGGGGGTACAATGCTCGTTAGAACACCGGCCGCAGCATGTGACGTCATGTCGGTCCCCGTGCGCCTCATGCTACATTGTAGCATTAAGCTCTGAAGCCTCTCAGCAGAGGGAGCCCCAAGACTGCGCAGCAGCACGCGCACGCCACTGGTGCGCTGCTGCTCAGCAGTTTTATTTAAGCAGTGCTATAAACTGTCTTGACAGCTGAGGCGCTATGCATAATGCGTGACTTTGCATTTCAGTGCGGTGATGCGGATCACCACACTGAAATACGTTAGTCTAATGCCGGATGCGTGGTACTTGGCAGGACAATACTAGTGTTTAGCCATGCAGCATATTATCCGGGGTGCTCTGCAGCAGGGAAGAGTGCTGAGGCCAGGTGTGGCGTGTGGGATTTTAACAGACGATGACAAGGGAAAATTCCATAAATAATTAATTTTCCCTCTGCGTCCTCTGTCGAAATGCCCCCCACCCAGCCCCACTGCAACACCGCTCTTACCTGCATGGGTCGTGGCTGCTCTGCATCCAGGGATTGAAGAGCTATACATTTATTACACAGATTATGCAGTGTGATTCAGGGATGCATGCTTGCATCAGGAAACATTTATGGACACATTTCAAGGCTTTTTAATGCATAGACAGAGACAAGTGAATGAAATGAAATGAAATGAAATTAGATTTATAAAGCGCATGGATGCCCTTGAGCGTCCCAGCGCTGACTTAACTGAAAAACAGAAAGGCCCTAGGGAAGGAAGAAAGGAACTTGGATTATTCTGCTTTAGGAAAAAGAAAAGTTTTGAGGGATTTTCTGAATTTGGGATAGGAGGATTCCATCCGGATTTCCCTAGGGAGGGCGTTCCAATGTTTTGCTGCATTCAGGGAGAACCGGCGTCCTCCAGTCCGGGCTTTTCTCACTCTGGGGAAGGAGACCAGGTTCTCCCCGTCAGAGCGGAGGGTCCTTGAAGATTTATAAGGACTAATAAGCTTTCTTAGGGCAGGAGGGCCTTTGCCCTGCAATGTCCTGTGAGTAATGCACAGAGTCTTAAATACAATTCGTTCCTGGATGGGGAGCCAGTGCAGGGATCTCAGAAGTGGTTTGGCCGAGGCCCTTCTAGGTGCCCCCATGAGCATTCTTGCTGCAGCGTTCTGTACCCGCTGCAAGGAGTTAATTGTCTTTTTCGGTGCGGCTAGGAGGAGAGCATTGCCATAATCCAGTCTTGATAGTATTAGACCTTGGATTAGGAGCTTCCTAGATTGGAAAGGCAGAAGGGGGAGCACTTTCCGCACTGACCGCAACAGACCGAAACAGCTGCCTGCGACTTTCTTTTGCGTGGGTCTTGAATGTTAATTTGGGGTTCAAACCAGACCCCGAGGCTTTTGATTTTCTCCTTTGCTGGTGGCAGGTGGCTGGTGCAGGGGGGCCAGAGCTCAGAAGGCAGAGATGTAAAATGGTGGCCTGGGAGCATAATCTCCGTTTTGGCTCCATTAAGTTTCAGCTTGGAGTCTGTCATCCAGGAGAAGATTGCCGAGAGGCAGCTCGAGAGATTGTCCGAGCATGCCCCTTGTTGAGTCAGAGAGACGACAAGTTGTGTGTCGTCAGCATAGCTGATAGATTTAATCCCAAATGGGGCTACTAAATCCTCCAGCGGAGCCATGTAAACATTGAACAATGTGGGGCTCAGGGAAGATCCCTGCGGAACCCCACATTGAAGAGAAAAGGGCTTCGACGTGGTACCGTTCTCCCAGATCCTAAAGGACCGATTGTCGAGAAATGATTTCAGCCACTTGAGGGCAGACCCTACAATGCCTAGTTTGGAGAGACGGTGGACAAGGGTAGTGTGGTCTACGGTATCGAACGCAGCGCTCAGATCCAGGAGGATCAGAGCTGCTGATCCCCCTGAATCTAAGATGCACCTAGCCTCTTCTGCCACCACTATAAGGGCAGTGTCTGTGCCCTGCCCAGGGCGAAATCCCGTTTGGGAATTACCCAGCAAGTCATTACTCTCCAGGAATCCGGAGAGCTGCCGATTCACCCACTTTTTGGCGATTTTGCCCAATCCAGGTAACAATGAAATAGGGCGGAAATTTGCCAGGTCGGCAGGATCCAGTCCTGGTTTTTTAAGGAGGGCTTTGATTTTTGCCTGTTTCCAGCTCGGGGGGACAATGCCGGTAGTGAAAGAGGTATTCAAGAGATCCGTAGCGAGAGGGGCGATGGTACTCATAATTTGCTTAAGAACGTGCATGGGGGCTGGATCAGAAGGCGAGCCGCTTTTGATGTTGGAAAGTGTCGTGCAGAAATCTTCCCTGGTGATGCACGAGAACGTCTTGAGTAAAGGGCCTGAAGTAGAAGGAGGGGGGGGGGGTCGGAAGCCAAGGGTGTGCCCGTTTGAGGAAGACTGTCTAGTATTTTCTGTATTTTTTGGTCAAAAAACTTTGCTAACAGGTCACATCTAGATGTGGAATCATTTTGTGAAGTGATCGGCGATGGAATTTTGGTCAGCTGAGCGAGTATTTTGAAGGTTTCCCTTGAGGAGTTGGCTGCCAGTTTAATTTTCTCTTCAAAGAAGGAGGCCTTGGCCGTTTGTAGTGCGTCTTTGTAGAGTCTCAGGGCAGCCTGGTAGGAGGTTTTGCTACTATGGGCCCAGTCCCTCCTCCAGATACGTTCTGCCTTTTTGCAGGCCTTTTTAAGATCTCTTAGTGCTGTGGTATACCAAGGGGATTTAAAAGTACTACTCTTTTTGGTCACCATTGTTTGGGGCAGAACCATGTTCAGGGAATTATTGAGCCAATTCTGAAAATTCAGATCTGCAAGCAGAACTTCAGATTCTGGTTCAGGAGCAGATTGCTCAAGGGCCGATTTCAATTTTTCCACTGAAAGTTTCGGCCAGGCTCTTTGGAGAGTACGTGGGGGGGAAGCGCCGGTCACTTCCAGTCGCAGTTCCCAAGAAAAGGGCACTACAAAGTGATCAGACCAAGGTATGGGCAAAGGCGAAGTAGCTAGGAGCTGGGTGTTGTTAGAGAAAACGGGGTCTAACAAATGTCCTTTGCTATGGGTAGCTTCCTCATTAAGAAGATTAAGTTTGAATGATTTGAGATTTGAAGTAAGCTCTGCAGCTACTTTGTCGTTAGGGTCATCGAAATGAAGGTTAAGATCTCCGAGTACCAGAAAGTTAGAAGCCCGGGCAGCCGCTTCCAGGGTGACTTCTAGTAAGGAGTCAACAAAGTGCTTAATGCTGCCCGGGGGGCGGTAGATCAGAATTCCAGAGAGGGATTGTGCGGGGGTTAGTTGAATACTAAAGCAGGCGCTCTCTGCGTCTGAGATGCCGCCATTCTCAAGTCTGCATGTCAATGAATCTCTATAGATTATGGCGAGACCTCCTCCTATTCCTTCGCTTCTGTTCAGGTTTTGAGCAAGAAAGCCTGTGGGAAGGGCAGAGATGATGTCAAACTCTGAATGGGGGGATAACCATGTCTCTGTGAGGAAGAGCAAATCCAGGCACCTTTCTTCAATCAGCAGATTGATCTCAAGCGCATGTTTAGGCAAGGATCTGCAATTTAGCAGTGCCATCCTCAAGATTTTACTAGCCTTATTGCCATTGGTGGCTTTGGGTGGAGGATCGGGGCAGAGGTGACAGCGAGTGAATAAAGGTTCGGTCCCCCCCGGCAGAGGATCGCACTGATTCAAGGTGTATCGTAGCGCAATGAGTTCCTCACTGGAGTAAGCCGAGGGTACCGGGGGATCCACGGGCATAATAACGGGCCCTGGGCCTGGTGGCTTTTTGTGTACAACTGCATCAGTACAGTATTAATCAGCCAGTAGCGGTTCCTCCGCCATGGCGGAGGCACATCGCCCCACTGCTTTTTTAGCAGTGAGAAGTAGAAATATAAAATAATAAAAACTTTAAGTTATCATTTTATCCTTGTGCTGCTTTGCGAGTGGGTGGGATTACTCTGCTCTAGGAGCAGGGCAGGAAAGGAGTGGTTTGCCCACTACTATGTGCACATGGCTGTTTGTCCGGCCCTCTCAGGCCGCCCAAAATAGTCATGCGCACTTTCCCTGTTCCTCATGCAGGCTGCATTACAGCCTGCGTGGAGAACATACCCAGACCCCCATTCCCTGGCTGAAGGTCGAACAAAGGCCGCTCAGAATAATCACAGTGATGCATTGTGATTGGTCAGGGGAACCTGGGTGCTTACCAATCACAATGGTCCATTTCAACGTTGTGTGGTCAGTGGGGCCTGTCTGTGCTTCCTATTCCTCGAGTTCAATGAGGAGAGCAGAGACGCAGAAGTCAGCAAGGTTGGTTTAATTTGGAATTTTTCTATACTGTGCACCCCGTGCGATCCCCACATCCGCTACCCTCCCTCCCCTATTCCTGCCCCACCACCCGCGAGCCATGGCAGCCTCCACTATAAAAAGTCTATTAAAAAAAGCAGTGAAGTACTTTTCATTGGTGAAGACGTCACATCCCTCCTCCCCCAGGGCCTCTATTCATCAGTCATCCTTCTCCAGACATTTCCATACAAAACAAAGCTTGCACCATCTGTTTACCAGCTAGCCCCAAGCCCGCTCTCTGTCCCAGTCTCCTGGGTATAAGAGCACTGGACATAGCAACAACAAAATGCTGCCATTTGTCAGGTAGAAGGGAAATAATAAATAAAGAAGGGCGATGTCAGCATCACTTAATATCCACACACCTACAAACCAAAAAATGAACCCTATCTTTTGTAAAATAACTGCATTTTTTGTACAGCGCTCCAATACCACCAAGTCAGTCGAGTTTGCGCTCTAAAAAAATGCCCCACAAATTTATCTGACCTTGTATAATGTAACTAGCCTGATCTAAAGAGCTCCATCGCCTTTGAGTAGCTCCAGTACACCTTATGTAATTAAAAATGCCATGAATGTTCTTTGAAATTAGAGCTCTGAGAGGAGGCGGCTGACAGGAAGAGGCAGCAAGGCAGGTATGCAGCGACAAGGGAGCGACGAATGCTGCTCCCATTTGTCGGGTAGAGGGGGAATAATAAATTAACAATGGCGACGTCTGTCTCACTTAATCTCCGTGCACCTAAAAACAAAAAAATATTATCTGAACTTGTGTAATGTAACTTTGGTAAAGCACTTCAATACCTTTGGGTCAGTCAAGTTTGGAAGGAAACCAAGCACAAAAAGGAGAGACAAAGGGGAAGGATTAGTCACTAAAAAGCAAGCATTTTTGAACGACAATCAAAGAGATAAATACAAATGCAATGGGTGGGCTGTAAGCCCACAGATTGAATATAGCATGTCTCGAAAAGACAACACAAGCACTGCCTAGGCTCAACCTAAAAACCAGATTAAGATAGTGAAAATTTAAAAAAACTAAAATGGAATGGGGGCCTCAGGGCAGAGAGTGAGAGGACAGAAAATATTAAGTGGGAAGAAATGGAATTAAATAATACAAGCATTGGCATAGCCAATAGGTCTCGCCTTTGGGACCTTATAAGAGTTTAGCCATGCAACAGTTGATGTTGTTGCACCAAGGATATTGTGCTGGATAACACTTATAAGGTCCCAAAGGCGAGACCTATTGGCTATGCCAATGCTTGTTACTCATTATAAGCTACAACTCCCTCTATCTTTGATGCAAAGATTCAACACCCAAGAATGGTGAAACGTTGATACTGTGATAAGGTGAAGTTCTAGCCATCATCTACGGTAATAGATCTGACGAGGTTTATCGGGTTAAAGACCTTACATGATTCTTAGACGCAGGTAGGTGGTCTGATATGTAGCTGTTTGTACACTCCATGGGCCCTTCATTCACATCCGTAGCAATGCACCATAAGAACCAAAGGGGTTTAAAGACAGAATAAAATAATTTATGTTGACACTTAGGTTGTTTTAAGTATATGTACTGCACTGTTTGGTCCCGTTTTACAGGGGAATAGACCTCCCCTTTTTGAGTTGTATCACGTTTTTCGTAAGTGTCTTTTGTCTGTTCTATTACGTTTTCTTACTTTGTCTACCCTCACCACTGTTCTTCGTCAAAAAAACACATTGCGCTCCATCAAGAGTGTTGGTCTGCACCTGGATGTATGATGCGGTCCTATGATGAAGCATGACACTGCAAAGTGTGCGAGGGCAGTAATAAGACATTTTTAGTCTTCCCCTTGTTGGTCTTGGATCTGAGTAGATATGAGATTTACCGTTCCCATGTGGACAGCTACATGATTTGTAGCTCCAGCCTATCTTGGATCCCAGGGGATAAGATATTGTTTTTAGTACTTCTCTGTTGAGTGAGATTTAAGGTGGTAAGTGTGCCATCCCTTTCAGGCGGGGGGGAACAAGTCACATCAAAGGCCACAAATAAAGCACAATGCAGGAGGCTCGTGCGTTCATGGCGGGGTTTCCGAGGAAACCGAGGCAGGGAGTGGCGGTGCACACACAGGAAGGCACCAAACTGCCACTATGCCACTAGTAGAGGCGCAACTAGAGCCAAATTTCGGGGAGGGGTAAGAAAAAATTTCGGGGGGCTGAAACTTTAAGCAAAAGGCAGAGTGGAGCTGCAGGGGTCTTAGAAGGGGTGAAACAACAACAAAGCCTCATTAACAAGCAAATGGTCTTTTAAAGACCTGTGAAGTGCTTGGGTGTGGCTGTGTGTGTGCCCGGGAAGCTGTTTCATCCCGGGCTGCCACACATGACGGAGGGGGCTGAAGCCCTTTGAGTCCAACGGGAGTTGCGCGTCTGGCCACGAGCCACCAAGTAAAGGTCATCAAAAGGCAGTGTGTTACCAAGAACACCAGACAATGCGTCAGACACAGCCTTCCAGTCACGGCTTCATTTCACACTGCCAATGAATTCTGGGAGTTGTAGTCGTGGATCACAGGCTGTACATTAGTTAGATCATAGGGTGCCCACAGATTGTTACCTTTGTAAAGCTTTGCACAAACAACGCATATGTAAATTATATTTATGCATTGATTTATAAATGTCTATGAAAATCGAAGAAAAAAATCATTTGTGTAGGCATCATTTTCCTTAAAAGCGCTAATGAAGCAGGTTTTCAGTTAGCCCATTCATCGTTTAAAAGTACTGCTACGTTTTGACAGCCTTTCGAAAGAGTCAACTTACAGAGGGGAAGCCTAGTCAAGGCTTTAAATTATTTGCCATGTAAATCATGTAAACCTAACATTATGTAAAAATCTGATAAAGTCTCCAAGATTCAAAACATGTATTTAACATGGGAAAGTGTTTCGAATTAGTACAAGTGATAGTTTTTAACATGAACTTAGAAACATCCCCCCACACTCTGAGGACAGCAACACTGGTGAACTAGAAGAGAAGTCAGTTGTCATGTGTAACCTATCTGGTTCCTGGACCACACGTTAAGAAACAGTGATCTAGATTATTAAAATAGATGAAGCAATATTATAGTCTATTAAATCAAACACAAGAAATGTCTGTATAGAGCACACCCTGAACTCTAATGCATTTGAAGGTGCTCTCATATGTGATAATTAATACAAGCATTGGCAAAGCCAACAGGTCTCTCCAAAGGAAGAGCTATTGGCTATGTCAATTTCTTTTAGCCATGTTGTACAGCAGTATTGCTGCTGTTCAGCATGGCCGTAAGTTAGCAAATAAAGAGCTATGACAAGGCCTGCTCCTGCCACGAGGGGCAGTGCTCAGGCAGCAGAGTAGTCTTCTTAAGTAGATAGCATGCTACAGCAGTAGGCAGTCCTCTGTGAGTCCTTCTGGTACAGAAAGTGGACTGAAGAGATGTCTGAAGGTCTTATTTTTATACAAGGATTTTCTTACAGTGGAACCTTCTTAAGTATAGCACCTAATATCAAATACCTCTAAATAGTGATTACTGCCCCACACATTTCATAGGGGTTTGTGTGCATACTGGATAGCACCCACTGTAACAGTACTTGATCCCCAGAGGATCACAACAAGTTAAGGATAGCACAGATGCACCACAGATATTTAACGTAAAACAAGTTGAGATTTTGGTCTATCTTTAGAAATGATTCAGAAGAAGATCAGAGTTCTTCAATTTGATTCGTTTTATTTCATAGTGGAACATTGAGACACCATACAACCAACGCGTTTCGTCCCTAAGAGGGACTTCTTCAGGGCTGTTTAGACAAAAACATACAAACGGCTACTGGGCTAGCAGCTGAGCAAAATGGCTGTCTAGTTGAGGAGCTCCGTGGATAACGCGGCCCTTGCATCAATCTGAGTGCTCATCCGACACTTTACTGACCTCCAGGGGCTGGCGTTGAGGTCCGCTACCGAGCGACACTAGCTGGTGAAATCCCGATGTCCATCCGTTACCGAGAAGTGTCTGAACCTGCGAGGACTGAGGAGCGGCCTACCCTCGAGGCAAAAGCCGGGGACAAAAGTTTGTGGCAGTGCCAACCTGAGGCTCGAGCCGGCCGGAGACCCTACGGCGGTGAACCCTCGGAGTGCAACACGCGTAGCGAGACCCCGTGGCGGACCTTCCTATGCAGAGGCGGCGGTGAGTGTGAGCCGCGCCTCTACACCTGCAGCAGAGATTTTGGCCGCGGTGATATGACACCTTTGCCGCCGGCCGGGACCCACGGGGCGGTCGCACCGCCCGTGCTGGGAGGGCCTGTGACGATGATCGCCAGGAGAGAGGAGAGGTGGCGACGGGTGCTCGATAGTGCCTGAGACCCACATACATGCGCCGGTGAAGGTGTAATTGTGCGCTGACACTGGGGATCGAACACCACTGGCCTTAAACGCCGCATGTGCATCAGCAGCTGCCGAGCGTAATAGCGCCATCTCTGCTGCCATTAACATCCACTGGGGCCCAGCCACGGCGGCACCTTCCGCCATCTGAGCCTACTGAGAGGCCCCGGTGCCTGCGTTAAAGAAACTTGACGCAAGTGTGACACCCTAGCTATTACTTTCTCTGGGCCGTCTCATAGAGGACATTGCCGGCTCCCCAGATGCATCCCGTCACTATAGCTCAGAGACCTGCTATACCTCTCCAGCAGCGGCTGGGGCCCTGTCATGTTGACCTGCTATGAACCAGTGCTAAAGTTAACCATTCTACAGCAGTGGCGATAACATAGATAAATAGCGGCGCAGCGTGGGGCTAGAAATCGTGGCGCAGAGTTGCACGGGACTAGGAGCCATCTTCCTCTTAACTTGCAAACACTACGAGGAAAAAAGAAGAAGGCCGGCAACTCGAGGCACGCTGTGACTGAGCAAAAGGGCGCGCTCACAGGTGAACTCTTATCCCCCATCATAACTCGCGCGGCCAGGAGACAGACTCGCGCTAAGCAAGGAGTAGTCCACTCCACATCAAAAGCAACATGGCCGGCAGGGGTCCCAGTAACAACTCCACGCAAGCCAAACTAGACAAGTCTGCCTTCGAAAAAAGCTTCGTACCACAGCAGGAGGGACGGACATCTACAGGTAAACACCAGGATGGTGGTGAGGCGAAGAAAATAACACTGGAAGATATTATGAAAGCGCTCCCAGGCGTCCAAGCTACAGTAGGCACCATCTCCACCGACGTCTCGCTCCTACGGGCAGATCTCCACAAAATGGCGGACAGGGTGAAGGAGGTGTAGATAGTCACAAAATCATTAGTAATGGATGCATCGGACTTGCAAATAGCTGTCTCAACTCCAAAAAGAAAACAGGCTGCATGCAGAGAAGCCTGATGACCAGGAAGGGCGCGCAAGTCGCAACAATGTGCGTATAATTGGCCTTCCGGAATCAGAAGGCAAGCAAGCAATTGATTTGTACGTGGAGGAACTGATACAAACAAGGCTGCAACCCAAGGGGCTCTCCCACTTCTTCTCAGTGGAACGAGCACACAGGGTGCCCGGCGGCAGAACAAAACAGGGGGCGCCCCCGAGACCGGTCCTTGCTAAATGATTCAACTACAGGGATAGAGACGCGATTCTGCAGGCGGCGAGGGTCTCTCCTCCCATACGACTGCAAAAATTCTACAATAACCTTTCTCCCTGACTACACGGCAGCGGTCTCGAGATGCTGAAGAAGCTTCCTAGAAGTCAAGAAGCTCCTGAGGGCGCAGGAAATACCCTACTCCATGCTGTTTCCTGCAAAACTTCGTGTAGTGGCTGATGGCCGAACGTGGTTCTTTGATACACCGGGCGCGGCGCACGACTAGCTCGAGGGATGGCGGCCTGTTGAGAAATCTCATCATGGGAACAGACAACACCTCCGGCGTGAAGAGGAGGACGACCCAGGAACGCAAGATACAAGACACTTGGAAGTAGAGCAAACACCAAGCCATGAGGAGGAATAAGCAGCAGAACGACGCTGTCAACACTTCCAAGACTATCGACAGCCAGTACAATCGTACAGAAAGAACACAGCTGGACTGGCTCTGGTGGCGGACTGAGACGGACTCTGGAGGGTGAGAAGGGCTAGGGCCTCCGCTGGACCTCTTGCCCCTGAAAAGCAAGTACCTTGGGATTGGGAGGGGAAAAGCACTCTGCTGAGTTGGGGTGGCGGGCAGTTCTGGAACCGCGAAGCAGGGAGGGTGGGGGGATTTGGGGAGGGGAGAGATCTTAGTTCCTTTGAATTGTTTGCAATGTTTAGAGGCACTACTGGTAAGAGAGGACAGCGATTGACTTATAAGCTTACAGGAAAAATTGTTAGCATCGCTGTCTGCTTCTTTATTTTTGTCTGGCTCGTATGGTTCTTCAGGGCTTGTATGACTGAACTGATAGCTGCGTGTCTTCTGCAGCGATGCGTTTGGATGCTGATGAGAGATGATACACTTTGTTTTTGTAATCTATGTCTGCACACCCTACACAGGACGCTACCCGTACTATGACCCAACCAACCCCCGGGACCCCATTGACTATGTTGACCTGGAATGTACGGGGACTGGGGCATAAGGTGAAAAGAAGCTTGGTGTTGCAATATTTAAAACGCTGCGGACCGGCAGTAGCCCTTCTGCAAGAAACGCACCTGACGGGATCTACCTGTAAGGCCATGGACAGATGGGGCTACAATATGGTGGCCCATGCAGAATTCTCCTCCGGGTCCAGAGGGGTGGGTGCCTTAATAAAAAAGAACTTCCCACTTATAATACATCAGATGCGAATTGACGACCAGGGCCGCTTCGCAGCCGCTACTTGTCAATGGAAGGGGACATTGTTTAATTTCGTCTCTGTGTACATCCCCCTGTCCTTACATGCCACGGCACATTCTGCACTTACGGCGTTCCTACTTCCTACTTGCATTACCGGTGGGGGTGATGGTGCTAGGGGGCGACTTCAATGATATCGTAGATGGTACGCTGGATAGGCATCCCAAAAAACTGACGACACCACACAACCGTCGTATGACGGGACTCTTGGACGCCTTAGGGCTTGCAGACGCCTGCAGATATAGGCACCCCACTACTAGGCAATACACATTCCACTCTGCAGTCCACGACTGTCTCACACGTATAGACTACTTTCTGGTAACAGCGAACGGACTGGACAGAATAGATAAGGTAGATATCCGCCCCAGGGGTATATCTGATCACTCGCCAATATTACTCATTTATACGCACCATTTTACACTCCGGCGCCGGGTGTTCCCCATTCTTCCTAGTTACTTACAAGTACCAGAGGTCTCGAAGGGTATCTTAAGCACTACTACAAACTTCTTCCAAGAAAACGTAGGATCTGTAGATTCCCCTAGTACCCTTTGGGAAGCTTACAAAGTGGTGACTCGTGGTCAAGCTATAGCGTTAATTACTGGCCATAAACGAAACAAACGGGCTGAACTCGATCAAGCGGAAGCAGACTTGACGGAAGACATGGCTCTACATGCAGCCAGCCCGACCCCTCTCACTGCACAACGAGTGCGGCTTAAACAGGCCGAGTATGTGGCATATCAAAAAGAGGCGGTCTTAGATCGACTTCAGGCCAAGAGACACAGAGTGTATGAGCTAGGAGATAAGGCCGGAAAAATGCTAGCTTGGCTGGACAAAAAGGAGAGGGCGGGGAGGGTTATTGCACAACTGCGTGCCTCTGATGGATCCCTGCTGACTGCCCCATGGGATATAGTAGACATGCTGGCTGATTATTTCGAGACGGTGTATGCCTCCTGTAATGCGTTCACAGTTGAGGACACGCATGGCTATATAAAGGATCTCGCCATGCCACGACTTACACCGGAGGTGGGGTTGCTGCTGGAGGCTGACCTTACAGTCGAGGAAGTAGAGATAGCCATTGGCTCCCTGGCGTCCGGTAAGGCTGCGGGCCCCAATGGCTTCCCAGTCGAACTATATAAACGTACCGCTCAGGTGACAGCTCCCTTCTTACTGAGTATGTTCCACGATAGTCTCCAGATGGGTGAGCTACCCCGTGACCAGAGGTTGGCCACAATTGTAGCAATCCATAAACCGGGCAAACCACCCACAGAGTGTGGCTCATACCGCCAGATTTCCCTAATCAACGCCGAACCAAAGATTCTAGCCAAACTACTGGCGATACGACTGACTCCGCATCTTGCGTCCCTGATAGATCCCGACCAATCAGGATTCATGCCCCACCGCAGTACGGCTCTTAACTTGAGGCGACTCCACGCGGTGCTGGCTCGCCGGTCTTTTATCCACGAGCCTGCGGTTATCCTCTCCCTTGACGCCAGTATGGCGTTTGATACGGTGGAATGGCCGTTCCTGTTTGCTGCGCTACAACACTTGGGATTTGGACCTAAGTTCTGCGCTTGGATCCACTTACTTTACAACAACTCATTGGCGCATGTAACGGCCAATGGGCATATATCCAGGGATTTCCCACTGGCGCGCGGCACTCGACAGGGATGGCCGTTGTCCCCCCTGTTGTTCGCGCTGATACTAGAACCGCTCGCAGCATGGCTTAGATGGGAGTCCTCTATCAGAGGCCTTCACCTGGGAAGACACCTGACATATCCCTGTATGCAGACGACATACTTTTATATCTCACCTCCCCTAGAAAATCCATCCTGGAATTGATGAATATTTGTGACAAGTTTGATAGGGTGTCCAGCTACAGAATAAACTGGTCCAAGTCAGTCCTGTACGTTCTGGTTGGCCCACCCCCGCGGCTACCTGGGGACTGCCCGCTGCGTGTCACTACTGATGCTTTTAAATACCTGGGTATTTATGCAACACCTGATCCCTCGGAGTTCTATAACAAAAATCTAAAGCCCCAATTGAACCGCTTCAAACGTGATGTGGCGGTGTGGCGTAACCTCCCCCTAACGCTGCTGGGAAGGGCAGCGCTCTATAAAATGATGGCACTGCAGCACTTCCTCTATGTCCTCGAAAACACTCCATTCTTGGTCCCACAAACCTATTTTAAGACTATAGCAGCGGAGGTCGCCAGCTTACTGTGGGGAAATAAACCAGCACAAATTGCGCAGGACAAGCTCGTACGTAGCTGGTACGATGGAGGAATAGCACTTCCGAACTTGCAGCTGTACTATTGGGTGGCACACCTTAAGTTAATAAATCATTGGTTGCACACCCCGCAGGATGAGCCGGCATATCAGGCATATCAGGCAAAATCTGGAAGAAAGAGGCCTGATGGCTAATCTCTACCGGCGCCGAAAACCCCCGGGGCTGATTGGACCTACCAAGCATACAATACATATTTGGTACCAGGCGCATACGCAAGTGAAATGTGCAGGGTCAATCACGCAGATGACGCCGCTATGGGACTCCCAACAGTTGGGTATCCTCCGCAGGAGTAAAGGCTTCCATAACTGGGACAATATTGGCCTTTCAGTAGTGGGAGATCTTTGGAAAAAGGGAGCGGTGGTCGACTTTCAACATCTTCACATGCAATTTGGCATGGCGCAGACGGAGGAATTCCAGCCATACCACCGGGCACTTCACTACAGGAATCCAATGCACTGGAGGATAGGCTCCTGACGGAGCACATGACCGAAAAGGCGACCTCTCTAACGTACTGTAAACTGGTCAATAATTTGCCGGACCCCACATCCAAGCAGAGACAGACCTGGTCCCGGGAGGTGGGTGACTTTGATGATTCAGAGTAGCAGGAAGCCCTGTCCTCGCCCTGTGAGACGGCGATCCCGTCTAGGCTCCCATTGGTCATACTTAAAGCGCTACACCGCACATACTACACCAGGACAACTCTTCACGTAATGGGGGCAGCAGAACATAAATACTGTCTGTGCAGCTGTGGAGGAGAGGGTACATTTTACCACACTATTTGTGGGTCAAAATAATGCGCACTGTATCTCAAGCACTAGAAGTCTCTGTACTCCCGGAACCAAGGCGATGCCTATTGAATGTATGGGAAGCAAATGATCTTAACCATCAGGAACAGGATTGGGCTATGCTTGGTATGATGATGGCGAAACGTAATATTGCTATGTTGTGGGGGTCGGGAACGTTACCTACGCTTCGCAAGTGGTGTAAAGATATGGACGAGGCAATGGTGGCGGAAAGGGCGGTCTTTATACACCGTGGATGCCCGCAAAAGTGGGAAAAGGTCTGGGGGGCCTGGAATAAGTTCAGAAGAGACATTTGCGAACCACCAGAACTTGATGCAGATACTTTCGCCTTGTGATGAACCCCTTATATTACGGATGGCGGGGAGGGCTGGGTTGTGGGTGCGGGTCTGAATTAGAGATATCTGGATATGTTACATTAATTTGCTATCCCCTGACCTCTATGCGATTGCAGATAAAGATGAATATTGTTTTGTATATATTAACCCTGCTTTGTGCCTAAATAAAAATCTTTTAAAACATTTTTTAAAAAACATACAAACAATATATATAAGATATATATAAAACATCTATAAACATCTATAAAAGTGTAGGTATATATACAGTGACATAAAATCGACTTAGTCAGAATAGACAAAATATTCTAGTATAAAGCGAATTTAACATACTAAAAAGTGATATTGCCCATATCTGACTAGAAAAAGTCCATTATAAATAATAACGAACTAGAAAAAGCTCAAACAGACAGACTGCTAGAACAAGACAATCCATTTTTAAGTAATAATAAAAAGAGAGCAAACTTAAGCAAACAAATTGCTACAACAATGAGAGGATACAAAGCTTCTCTTCATATCCAATGTTTTTAATAAAAGATCAAAAAATTGATAAATCAAAACAACTTCATTATTTCCAGGCATTTGTTACAGAGAGAGCATGAGAGGGAGAAAAACAAGAGAAAAATTAAAAAATAGAGGCAAACAATAATTCGAGGCAAATCATTGCTAATAATGTATTGTTCATATTAAAATGCATACACAGAGCTTGAGGTATCAGTTATGTTATATGGTCCATAAAGGGGCTATAATGCCTTATCAAGTGTCTAGTGTGGGACCTTAAACGAAGACTAAGGAATAGAGGGGGGGGCGCGAAAAGAAAGAGTTAAGGTTAGAATATATACCTCATCACAAATCAAGAAAGTCTTCATAGGAGCAGCGTGATAAAAGAAGCAATCTAAAGAGATGGCGTAGTTCTTGATGAGCGGGATCGTCTTGTCGGGTCTAAAAATTTGAAATGTAACAACTGAGTCAACCTGTCCCTAGCAAATCAGCAATGGTCATAGATCGCCTAGTGTCATCTTAAAATGAAAAACAAGACTTACTAGGAAAAGGAGATCCAAATGTAACATAGAAAGGATATCTGTGAACACTGAAATTGTTCCCAATATATGAATATACAGACCGATAGATCTATATAGAGAGGCAGGTCTGCAAAAAGGAAGAGAGAAGAAGGTGAACCATAATTAATGTACCCCTAAAGGAAAACATCTCGGCAATAACCAGAGGAGCATGATAACCTAAAGTTAGGAAGCGCAAATTCATTAAAGTGCAACTAGGCCGCTGTACCACCAAGACAAGCTTGAAAACCACGCTATTAAGTGTGAATGGGGGCCAAGAATGGAGACATCAGGGAGTTGAGTTAACAGCGGACTTGGAATGTATAAGGGTCCTACCATTAGATAGTGTGACAATAATTATAGAATATACAATTTAAATGGAAGAGAGGCCTCATGTGATAGGAAAGCGACTAAGCATGGGCGGAAAATCAGTTTCGCTCGCGGATTTTGCGGATTTTCGGTAAATTCGCAATCCGCGAGATTCGCGAATCTCCCGCAAAATCCGCAAATCCGCGAGCAGCGGATTTTATGGCTTGCTCGCACTGTTCGCGTGAGTTCGCGGCTTCCCAGTACAACTTCGCGCCCCGCGAATAAGCGCAAAATTGCAGAAATACGATCTTAGCAAAACTGAAACTACTTACCAGGTTCAAAAGTTCAGGCTCATCATTAGTAGCCATTTCCTGTAGTGCTTCCTGAGGGGCCCCTCCAGAGTTCAGTTGCCAGTTGCAACTATTATGTGACCCTGCTCTGAACCTCAGAATAGTTACACATATGCCACAAAGGTCCTGAATTACAGCTAAGGGAGACAAGCAGGAGCCAGGCTGGAAGTTCAAATCCATTAATCAGCCCCTAATTCATTATTGTCAGTTGGGGCAGGGCAAGTGCAAAAGATCACTAATCAGGAAGCACTAAGGAAGCAGGTGCCAGCTAAAAAAATATTCTGTGACACATTAATCAGCCCCAAATTAATTCAGGTCACTTGAGGCAGGGAAGGTGTGCTTGCTTTGCCACAATAATGTACACTGACTGGACAACCAGAGGGTGCTGTGATGAAACAGAGGGTGGCATGGGTGGGCCAGAGGGTGGCATGAGTAGTCAGAGAGTGGCAGTGGTGACAGAGAGTGGCAGTGATGAAGAAGAGTGTCCCAAACAGGCTGGACACGTAGAAACAACAAGTTCGCGAAACTTGCGACCCGACAGGTAAGTTCGCGTGTTGCGAAATTGTACAAAACCCTCGCGAACTGGCAGAAACCCGCGCGAACACACAAAAAAAAAAATCCGCAAATTCGCGAGAATTCGCGGATTTTGCGGATTGCGAGTTCACAAATCCGCAAAATTCGCGAACGCGAGATTCGCAAAATTCGCCCATGCCTGAAAGCGACATTCTTCTTACCTAAATAGCATCCATATTGCAAGTATAGTCCCACCGCATGAGGACACAATTATCAGATGGTGGGAAGTATGGATAAGACCCAGATCTATAAAAGATGTGAATGAGATAAACAGAAGGATATTAGTATCCCCTGGAGACCAAATCTTGGTTAAATATATGAAACTTCCTAGAGGACATAACGATAAAATAGGCAATGTGAGGGCATTTCACCTGTATAAGGGTTAGAACCTAGGAGGCAGAATGTCATTTTATACTGCAGTATGTTACATGACATAGGTAAGCCAGACTGCCCATAGAGAGAGCATCCATCAATAATAGCGCTATTTATGAATAAAAGGACCCAAAAAACAAGGTCTTATTTTTATACCTGGTGCCTTCTTCGAAGTAGGAAATGTTTCTAGAGAATTCCCTTAGAAGTGATAGATATTTCCTGCCTTGAACAATGCAGTGATGACAAGTTGTTTATGTGAAGGCAAGGCACATCCTAGTCAGTGGCAAGTGTGCAGTGTGCATACCTCACTATGCTACCTCTACTTGACAGTTAATGACAATTCATTCCATCGGATTCTGTCACATTATTTTTGTTCCTCTCCATGACTCTGCTCTTTCATGTACTATCTTATGCCTACATTGTGTAGCTTCTTAATACACGGCGCCTTCATTTCAAAGTACTTTTCAATGGATTTCTTTGAAGTTTAGTAAGAGAATCCTCTCAGAAATGTTTCCTCACGACAAATTTCACTAACTGGAGTCTGTTTAAAATACTTTCTCCTGGATTTTCTGTCCTGCCTCTTTGCATTTGACACTTTTGGAACCCTTTCAACTGTATTTTGCATACATTAATGTGTTGATGACACGGATACATGCGCTATTGCTACGCTTATGCTACTGAAATTTCAAAGATAGGATTATCAAACTGTATTTTCATGCTTTGTTTCTGAAGTACTTTTGGTATGCGTGACTTGTCACTTCAGCATTACCTTGGTTTAGTGGCATACTATTTGTTATTTTGTGGCAATGTTGTAATGATTTTTTCAAATTTCAGGCATTGATTGTATGCTGCTTGTTTTGGTAATTCACTTGCTGCTCATATTTTACTATTTTCCTGTTCTTTGATATATTTCATCATTGCCTCATATTCCAATATTTCCTCTATTCGCTATTGTAGACCACCACTACAACGGTGCACGGAAATGTCTAATAATAGGAATGGTGGTCGCGGGCCTAAACAAACACTTTTTACTGATGTGGTTAAACAATCCTCTACTTTGACAGCTTAAGGTACTGGATCTGCGTCACCTCCTACACCACAAGCTGCTTTACCTCAGAGCGACAAATCCTTATCTGATACTATGCAACGCATTCTGCAAGAACTTTCTGGGGTTAACCGACGACTGGAAGGTCTGGATATTGCCATGACTTCATTAACCGCAGAGACTAAGTCTATCAGGGCAGAACGCACTACTTTCCACACAAGGATTGACGTCATTGACTCTAAAATATTGGATATAGAAAGCCGACTGGGTTCAGTTCAGGGTTCAGATCAAGATCTACTTTTTCTACATAGTAAGATCATCGATTTGGAAGATCGCAGTCGCAGAGACAATATCCGCTTTTTTGGTTTTCCAGAAAATATCGAAAAACAAGATATGAAGTCCTTTCTTTGTAATGCCCTTCCCACTTTGACTGGAATTTCTTTTGCCCTTCCTCTTGAGCTCCAACGTGCTCATAGGCTTGGCCCACCGCGGCAAGGCCCAGGCCAATTATTGCTTGTTTTCTTCGGCATGAGCATTCCAGACAGATTTTATCATTGGCTCGCACTCGTGGCTCCTTCCTATTTCAAGGTCATACCATCCATATGGCTGCAGATTTTTCTAAAGAAACGAATGAGCGGCGGAAAGCGTTTCTTTCTATGCGGCCCCAGTTACGTCAAATGGACATCAAATATGGTTTATTTGAACCTGCATGTTTCCGTATTACCAGGAATGGAGAATCCAAAGACTTTTATAATCCTGCACTTTTATGATTTTATGATCCTGCACTTCTTCAACAGTTCCTGGAAGATATCAAATCCAATGATATGGACTTCTTCCTCTGCCCAACCTCCTCAGTCCACGTCCTTCTCTATGAATCTACCAACATCTCAATTCTACATCTCTCCTGAATCTAGACACGTGGTAGGGATCTCACCCATCTGCCTCGTACTCAGGAGGACAGAGATTCAGCTCTACATTCTGTCTCCTCTCTCACTAACACACAGAAGAGAGACAAGTCTAGGTCACCTCTTAAGACGCCTTCTGATGCTGACTGAATTTTCTTTCATGTTCTAGTTTTCTAATTCTATAAGTTTATAAGCAGTATTTGTTGTTTATAATGCGTTTGCTGTTTGTTTAGTCTATTGAGCTTTTCATGCATGGTATAACATGGCTCCTTATACTTAGTGTTTTATATAATGCCTTATGCCTTACTGTTATTCTATATTTACTATTAACTTGTGATTTTCAGTTTTACAGTCATTCAATCATTTTTCAGGTTTTGCTTCTTATATACTATAAGGCTGTTACCTTTCCACAGGTAGTTTTCTTTCTTCATATCCATTCTCCCTGTTATAATGATGTTATTGTTGTCCGGGTAATCACTCAATATTCCATTTATTGATTATCTCGCTTCTGAATGTTGTCTATTTGTATCTCTGTTTTCTATCTTTAGACTGTTTCTGATCATTTTCTTTCTGTTTCCCTTCCATTGCATGATTTTATGGTTTTCCCTCCTTGTCTTAACATGTTATCTCTTTCGCTCTTTTTAGGTGCCATTATTGGTTTGTATCCTCGTCTTGGTACTATTCTGACGCTGTCTTTCTTTTAGGGGTATGATAACTTTTGTTCTCTGTTTCATATTGTTTTTTTTATTTTTTTGTGTGTTTTTGTTACCTCCATGTTCTTTCTTGGTTTTATACTATGCGTTTGACCTCCTCAAGGTATATTTCTGTTTGTAGGCTTGCCTCAAAATTGTTATCTTTGCTATGGTGGTCTTTTTTCCAATGTACCCCTTCCTTATGATATTGTACTCGTTACTTAACGTGACATTATACATTTCCTTCAATGCTAACTTCGCTTTGGATATTTTCATATATTTCTTAAAATAGGTTCTGGTATTTTCCTATGCTTTTATTCCCATGCTTTATTATCTGTATTTTCTATTCCCTTTTCTTCCCCTCTTTATGATGGTGCTGGATTTCTCTATTTCTCTCATTTAACTTTCATATTTCTTTCATCCTATCTTTCGCACCTTCTTTATTATGTAATATGTCTCATTTTACTCCAGTGCCCTTGCTTTTATTTTTTCTCCTCCTGTTATTCTCTTATTGTATGGTTCTTATATCATGATTTCTTCCATTTTACTGCCTATATTTCATGAAAATGGTATATGGTTTTCCATATTTTTCTTGTTGTAATCATATTCTAACTGTGTTTTACATATTCAGTTCTATTAATTGTTCCCCGAATCCCCATTCTTCTTTGCTCGGAGGGGGTCCGGCCTCCCTTGGTGCTGCTGTAGGTGCACCCAGACCCGTAGTTAACAGTCTAGGTTTCTTTTTTCTTCTCTTTCTTTTCTTTTCTTTTCTTTGTTTTTCATTTCATTTTCTTCTTTGCATCTTTAATACTTTCTCTTTCTCTATTCATATTTGATCTATCTGTTCCACTCTTCACTCTGCCTTTATAAACTACTTTCCCTTTTTTTTTCTTTCTTCTTCTTCCTTGACCAGAGTAACACACCTCTTCTCCTTATTTATTTTCTCTTTCCTCTTTCATCTTCTTGTTCAACTTTACTGTCATGTCTTCTACTCATCCGTTGTCAGTGATTTCTTGGAATGTTCATGGCCTCACCCACTATATTAAACGAAAGAAGGTTCTTTCTTACTTGCATTCTAAACATGTAGACGTTGCCTTACTGCAGGAAACCCATTTGAACGATATTGAATCTAGTAAACTTAGCAGGGATTGGGTGGGTAAAGTCATTCATAGCAGTGTTTCCAAACCGGACCCCACTAATCCCAACCCTGTTCGTAAATGTGGCGTTGCCATTCTTTTTCGAAAGTCACTTCCTTTTACGATTATCAAGACATGGACTGACCCGGATGGTCGGTATGTATTTGTTAAGTTGAAACTTGGAAATTCTTTCATTTGTCTTGGTTCTGTCTACGCTCCATTAGGTTCCAAAAAGCAATTTTTCCTTCGACTCAATCGCCTCCTCACAGAAATAAATGCTACCCAGTTTCTCATTGGAGGTGATTGGAACTTGGCTCCAGATCCTGCCCTTGACAGAACAGTTTGCCTTGATACCGTCAATGCATCCGATTGAGCCATTTTGCGTGACATCCTTACTGATACTGGTCTGGTTGATCACTGGAGACTCAGTCACCCTCAGGATAAAGAATACACATTCTTTTCTTCTACTCACGGTACATTCTCCCGTCTCGACTACTTTCTTCTTTCGCACCATACAGTCCGGCTAGTTACAGAATCGAAAATCCTAGAAGCAGCCATTTCTGATCACTCCCCTGTTTTCTTGTCTCTTGATTTGGGTCTTTCCAGTCCGGGGCTCAAATCATGGCGTTTAAACATTAATAAATATAAGACACCATCTGGTAAACTTCTCTTGCAGTCGCACCTACGGGACTATCTTCTGAATAATGGGGACTCAATCCCCTCTAAAAGAACGGTATGGGCAGTGGCTAAGCCAACTATCAGAGGCCAACTTATGCGGGACGCTGCTCTATGTAAGAAGAATAATGTTTCCAAACAGGCTGATTTGGAAAAAGACATTGGCCGACTTTCCCAATTATATGTTTCAAAACCAACCCTTCAAAATCGTAAATTGTTGGAACAGGCACGCATGTCTCTCAACAGTCTTTTTACTTCTAAGGCCGAATATTCCTTACAAAGGATGAAAGGGCGTCACTACGAGCAAGGTGAAAAAGCTGGCCGGCTGCTGGCTGCACAATTGCGTCAGAGGGAGGCTGCTGTGGCAATTCCTGCTATTACATCAAGTTCTGGCGATATGCTTACTCGACCGCAAGAAATCGTTGATGAATTTGCTTCATTTTACAGATCTCTCTATTCACCAAACACTCACATTGACACGTCAGAGATGTCCAATTTTTTGGATACAGTACATCTTCCACTACTCTCTGATGATGGTAGAGCTCTACTTGATGGACCTATTACGAAGGAGGAAATTTCCTCAGCTATTGCTACTTTACCGTACCATAAAGCACCAGGTGAGGATGGTTTCCCCCCTGAATTTTTCAAGTGGAGTATGGTTGATACTCTACATTCCGCATTTGCAGAAGCCACAGAGGACTCCTCTCTTGGTTCTATTTCCAAGAAGGCCATCATAGCTGTTTTACCAAAACCTGGTAAGGATCCTCTGCTTTGTGGTAGTTACCGCCCTATCTCTCTTTTAAACTCTGATGTTAAGATTCTTGCAAGTATCCTCGCATCACGTCTTCGTAAGGTTTTACCTTCTTTAATCCACAATTCACAGGTAGGCTTTGTTCCTGGTCGTTCAACTCGAAATCATTTACGTACTCTCTCCCATGCCTTATGGTCAGCTAAAAATCTTGCTAGTGATACTATACTCCTTTCTTTAGATGCCGAAAAAGCATTCGATCGTATTGAATGGGAGTATCTTTTTACCATAATGCAACAATTTGGTTTAGGCGACCAATTTATAGCTAAAGTGCGTCTGCTATATGATAGTCCTTCAGCTCAAGTTAACTGCAGCAGTTTCCTTTCCACTCCATTTCCAATCAGACGGGGTACTCGTCAAGGTTGCCCTCTTTCCCCTCTTCTTTTCCTTCTAGCAATGGAACCTTTGGCTGCTGCAATACTTCAATCACCTGCAGTGGTTGGAGTTCCTCTTCCAATTGGTCATTCAAAAATGTATTTATACGCGGATGATATTCTTCTCACACTTACCGATCTTCCCCGCTCTCTCCCTGCTCTTCTTCGCATCATAAATAATTTCTCTTCTTTTTCAGGTTATAAGATTAACTGGGATAAGAGTAAAGCATTGCCTATGTCCATTGGTACTACAAAAGCTGCAATTTCCGGTTTTCCATTTCATTGGCAATCTTCCCGCCTTAAATATTTAGGAGTATTCATTAACAGAGGATTGGATAATATAGTTATGGACAATTTAACACCGCTGATTGCACAAATGCAACGAGATTTCGTTAAATGGAAAGTCCTCGGCTTATCTCTTTGGGGACGGGTTCAGGCGGTTAAGATGGTCACCCTACCGCGATTTCTTTATGTTTTAGGTATGCTCCCTTTAAACATTCCCCTGACTATTCTAAGGTCCATTGACTCCAAAATAAAATCTTTTATCTGGGGCACGGCTAAGCCGCGTATTACCTTGGACAAACTCAAATCCCACCAATTACATGGTGGCTTGGGTCTTCCTTCTATTGAGCATTACTCACTCGCCCTCCATCTTTCACAGCTTTCCTTCTTTTTGCCCACGTCTAAAGACATACCTCAATGGGTCCCACTTGAACGTCACTTATTATTTTCTAGTCTTGGCTTGTCCCTTTTATATGGTAAAGGTTCCAGTTCTTCCGACCCTAAAAATCCTATCTTATCTGCAATGCATAAATCTTGGCAAAGAAGCCATCGCTTACTTAAATCTAACCCGCGGCTTCACGTCAAAGCTCCTTTATGGTCCAATTCGGCTATTCGTGTTCATGGTCGCATGATATCATGGCCTCTGTGGCAGGAGGCTGGTGTACACTTTTTGGAACAATTGTCCCATGAAAATAACTTTAAATATTTTTCTCAAATCAGTGAGGAATTCCATTTACCATCCACACAATCCCGTCAATATACTCAACTTCAACAAACCATCACAAAACATTTAGGCTCTTCACCCGATTTGTTGGCTGTATCTCCTATTTTATCTTATTTACATTTGTGGGGAAATCTTAAAGGTGTGACTTCTGGTCTTTACAAAACTTTCCTGCATCCTCTCTTTTCGCAACCCCTTTTGAAAGCTCTTCAATTAAAGTGGCAATCTCGCTTATCAGTTACAGATTCCATTACTCAATGGGATCAAATTCTGGAAAGTTTACATAAAGGTGTCCGAGAGGCTCGTCTCAAATTTTGCATTTTCAAAATCATCCATGAATGGCACTGCTCTCTATCTAAACTACATCATGCTAAATTGCTAACACACTCTTTGTGCTGGAGATGTTCTGCTTCTGGATGTGATATGACAGACATTATTTGTGAATGCCCCCGTACTAGATCATTTTGGCTTTTTATTAGAAAGACTCTGGCATCTATCATGTCATTACCTTTACCCTTTACTTCTGAAAATATTATTTTACATTATTTTCGAGGTCTCCCGACATTGTCAAAACCCCAGACTCGTCTTCTTCATACTGCTTTGGCTACGTCCAAAATCTGTATATTATGCCATTGGAAGTCTTCCTCATCTCCTTCTCAGGAGGAGTGGCTGGTGTCCATGGCACAAACAGCCTCTTATGAACGTGTAATTTATAATTTGCAAGATCAGGCTTCTGTTTTCCTTCAAACATGGTCCCCATTTATAGAAGCCATGGTGGATAGTGACTCTGTTTCCATTCCTTCCTCCCCAGCGTCTGCTATTCCTTCTTAATCATTTTCATTTTTATTTTACGTCTGTGTACTCTTCCTGGTTTTATCCTGCTCCTTAATCCTTTTCATTTGTCTCGGTCTCCTCTTCTCCTCTTCTTTCTCTTGTTACTCTGGGATTCTTTGTTCCTTTCTCTTTTCTTTTCTCTTTTCCTTTCATTCTTTTGCTTTCTTCTTTTCTGCTATTTTTCGCTTTATAATTTATAAAATAATTATTATTTTTGCTTTTCCACATTTAAAATATCCTATGTATAATTATATCATCTTCATATTGTACTTTATTATCTATTTACTTATGTATGCATTTCTGTATTTTCATTTAAAAATCTTTAATAAAAGATTTCAACACAAAAAAAGAAACTGTATTAGCTGTTACCTGTGACCTATCTGATAGTTTCAGCGTTTTTTACTCCCAATACTCTGATATATACCTTGTATCTTCAGGGTCAGGCAAGTTCCCTGTTTAGATGCATTGTTCCAGGTGAATTGTTTTGCTCGATCCTGTTTTTATTCAGTGAATGCTCACCAGTCCGGCTACGGATGCATAATTGATGTTAGGTATTGTCTCTGTTCATGGATGCATTATTTGCAGTGCAAAGACTTCCCCAAATTATTTTATTTTGTTATTTATAAACCATGGGGCTAAGTAGCTGTTCAATGAAAGTACCTGGGGCCTCATTTATGAAAAGTGACGCATCGCTGCGTGAAAACAGCGATGCGTCACTTTTCACTGCGCACTCCTTGCGACACCAATGATGCGTCATATTTAATGTATGACGCATCATGTCGCAAGGAGTTACAGATACGTCAGTATTTCTGACGTATCTGTAAGCGCAAAAGTGACGCATTGCTGGAGTGTGTCACAAAAGTGACGCAACTCCAGCAATGCGTCCTTTCACATGGGGAAAGCCCCATGTGAAAGGGCTTGCGTCAGTCTTACGCCTGCTGTGAGGCAGGCGCAAGATTTTGACGCAACAGCGTCCTAAAAGTGACGCAGTGAAATCTCATAGATTTGACTGCGTCACTATTACGAGGCTTTTTGCGGGGGAACGCCCCCTCTGCATACATTATACCTGACGCAGGTATAATGTGGCGCAGGGGTTTAAAAAGTGACGCATCTACCTAGATGCGTCACTTTTTTAATATGGTGCAACAAGGCGCATGTTTTACGCCGCCGATGCGTCACAAAAAGTGACGCATCAGCAGCGCTAAACTGACGGAAGGCCTCATAAATGAGGCCCTTTGTTTTCAATCCTGGTTGTGGTCCGACTTAGCTAAGCAGAATCCCCGGAGCAGTTTGAAAGGGAACTGTTACTGGGTTCGATCTAGGGAGGCGGACGGCCGGCCGCTTGCTGAAGCCCTTGACACTGCACATTGGATATTGGCCCATGCGTTCGGTATGACAATGTAACATTTTGTAATAGGCAAGGGGGTTATGTGTTACTGATTGCAGCAAAAAATACAATTATAAATTGAATTAAAAACTAATTGGAACTTAGAAGCCTGCGTCGGTGCGGTGGCCTAAATAGGTTTCTGCTTCGCCTGATTCAAGTTGCCAATACATTGTTTCAATCTCGTTTCATCAAATGTGAACTTGACTCGGGGAAGAGCACATCACGGTTTAGGGAACGCTATGCATTTACAATATTTACAAGCATCATGAATTTTTGTCGAAGGCAACCTTACTTCAAATTCTTTTATTCCTTCCTGGTTCGTGGGTGCTTTCACCATTACGCCATAAGGGTTATAAGTGGAGAGGGCCTCGTTGTATTCCATAGATATATGCAGACAAGTGTCTATTATTTGGTCATAGGCCGGTGCATTCTGGACTGGCCGGTACATTGTTAGACTGTAGATCTATTACACGGTTATATGTTGGAAAAACTGAGTCAAATTATAATTTATTAATTTCTGACATTTCATTAAAACCCTGATTTGCTGTGGTAAATTTCAGGATGAGGTATGCTTCCTTTCTCATCAGAACCGCCTCCAGATCTGCCCCTTGTGGGGTTGGACTGGATGGCACTCAACACCATCCACCTGAAATCTTTTTCTTAATGTTTCATCTCAGCAAATTGGTTCACCAATGGCGCTGATGCTATTTTTTGTCTTAATGCTAGATTTATGGTGGACTATTCATTGCCTGATCTGTAGATTGGTTTCCCCAATATACATCTTTTTGCAAGGGCAAATCAATGCGTATACCACATTTTTTATCATGCAGTTCGAAAATTCATTGTGTTTCCATTTAATGCTTCCTTTAGTAAATGTTGTGCCTTCTTTCGTCTGGCCACACACTGTGCAGTTACCACATTTGTAATCTCCTTGTACTGATTTTAAATTCCATCACAAAATGTTTTTTGGATTGCTGGTGCAGCATGCTTGTATTATTTGTGTCCCAACGCTGGTATTTTTCTTCATGGCAAATATGGGAGCTCAAACACGTATTCCAAATTCTTTATTAAGTGCCAGTTGCTGCTGCTGATTTTTTTGAAGCTGTACGTTTGGGGACATAATGTTGCCACACACACTAGTTTTGTCAATTGTTCCTAATGTTTTTTCACTATTAAGTCTTCTCATTGTGTGAACAAGGCTCATTTCATGGAGTTTATTTATTTATTTAATATATTTATTTGGTGTTTTCTACAGCGCGAACATGACCCTGCGTAGGGTATCAGAGCACTTTACAATTGCATTTCCAAAACCAAAGCCATTTATGTTTCCAAATCATCAGTTATTGTACCATGATTAGAACTAAACATTAAGTTTAATGTACATATATACAAACCCACAAAGGGTTAATGATCGACGAGAGGTAGCAAGAATACGGGCATGACAGGTCCATAGACAATAGCTAGACTGTTGAAAATTTAGGGAGATATTGCCTCATATTGAATGATTTTGCTTCCTTTGTTAATGTCGCGATGGATGGGATTCTTCTAATGTTAGGCGGGAGAGGGTTCCAGATTCTAGGAGCTGCACTGGAGAATGCTCGGTCATAAGTTTTTTTCTTACAAAATCGAGCCGGTTTCAGTAGTTGGTCTGCGTGGCTCCTGGAGAACCGACACCCTCCTGATAGAGTGAGTTTCTGGGCTACGTAACCTTGTGTTTTGTAATGTATTGCTTTGTGAGGGATGCATGCCAACTTGAATTGAACTCTTGCTTCAAAGGGCAACCACTTGAGTGCTTTCAAATGAGGGGATATATGGTCGAATTTTTTGGGTCCAGATATTAGTCTTGTGGCTGCATTAAGACAAGCTTACAGTGGGACTGTTGAGATCTTGGGGAGCCTGGCCAGAGTTGTGCATCCATACTCGGTCCTTGATATGACCAATGCCTGAACTGCTGTTTTGAGGTCTGTTTAATTTAAGAATGGTTTTAGTTTTCTAAGGTAGCTTAAATGAAACCGGGCATTTATTGCCATTGTGTTGATATGTGCTAACATGTTCAGATTTTTGTCCAGTATAATTCCCAAAGATTTAGTACAGTCAACAATTTTCGGAGTACACTTTAAAGCTGTGATTAGGTTGGTCAATTCTACTATATTTGATGTGCTTTTCTGGGGCGTAATCAGCTGGAATTCGGTTTTATGAGGGTTAAGCTACAGGTGGTTGATGGTTAGCCATTGGAAGGTTCTCATTAATGCCTGGTTCATGGCACTTATCTCTTCTGTCAATGTGACTTTGATGTACAGCTGAGTATCATCTGCGTACATGTGGAAAGAAATGTTTGCTTTTTGTAATATATCCGTGAGTGGTTCTACGGTGTAGAGCGGGAATATCGACGGGAAAATATCGAGTTACTTTAATATCGCCACATAAATATCTACAAGAAGAAATATCGATGTCAAAAATATAGTTTGACAAGAATATCGACAGACAGGTAAGTAATATCGATAACAATAATATAGCTGTAATAAATATCGTTTACAAAAACATAGTTTACAAAAATATCGTTTTTTAAATAATTATAAGTAATTTAGTGTTTTTAATGAGTATTTTTTGTCAAAATAGTATATTTTTTAGCATTTTAATAGTTAATAATCTATTTTATGTAGAATTTAGTGTTAAAAGTTCCGTAGCGGGTTGTGGGTTTATAGGGGAATAGGGTGGGAAGTAATTTAAATATAATAAAATAATTGATTAATTCATGTGTTAATGTAATATAAATAGTTCAATAATTATTAGTTAAATAATTTCAATTAGTTAATTGATAATTAATTATGGTAATTAATTATGTTAATTGTTTAATTAATTTTAGGTGTGTACTGGAATTTTAAATTGAAAATGTAGTGAAGTAATTACATTTTAATTGAATAATTAATTAATTTATGATTAATTAATTATAATTAAATAATTTTTATTTTTAAACGAGTAAATAAATTTTAGTTTGTGTTGTGGTGTTTATAAGTGTATATGGTGTGGAAGCTGTCAAATAATTAATTATGTAAATATTTTGAAAATACAATACTAATCAATAATTAATTAGTAAACATTAAATGTAATTGAGTAATTAATTATAGGTGTGTAGGTAATATATTTTAATGTATCTATTAAATAAGTTTATAATCTACATTAAATTTAATACTAAATTTGACAGATGGTTTATTATTTTTTTTGAGTTCCTGCGCTTTCCCTACTGTTGTACTCACTGGAGTGGGAATAGTAATTTTTACCACTACGCTATCCAACGTTTTCCCCACTGTTGCACCCGCTGGAGTGGGAATAGTAATTTTTACCCCTACGCTATCCAACGCTTTCCCTACTGTTGCACCCTTTGGAGTGGGAATAGTAATTTTTACCCCTACGCTATCCAGCGCTTTCCCTACTGTTGCACCCTTTGGAGTGGGAATAGTAATTTTTACCCCTACGCTATCCAACGCTTTCCCTACTGTTGCACCCTCTGGAGTGGGAATAGTAATTTTTACCCCTACGCTATCCAGCGCTTTCCCTACTGTTGCACCCATTGCAGTGGGAATAGTAATTTTTACCCCTACGCTATCCAGCGCTTTCCCTACTGTTGCACCCTTTGGAGTGGGAATATTATTTTTTACCCCTACGCTATCCAACGCTTTCCCTACTGTTGCACCCTCTGGAGTGGGAATAGTATTTTTTACCACTACGCTATCCAACGTTTTCCCCACTGTTGCACCCGCTGGAGTGGGAATAGTAATTTTTACCCCTACGCTATCCAACGCTTTCCCTACTGTTGCACCCTTTGGAGTGGGAATAGTAATTTTTACCCCTACGCTATCCAGCGCTTTCCCTACTGTTGCACCCTTTGGAGTGGGAATAGTAATTTTTACCCCTACGCTATCTAGCGCTTTCCCTACTGTTGCACCCTTTGGAGTGGGAATAGTAATTTTTACCCCTACGCTATCCAACGCTTTCCCCACTGTTGCACCCGCTGGAGTGGGAATAGTAATTTTTACCCCTACGCTACCCAACGCTTTCCCTACTGTTGCACCCTTTGGAGTGGGAATAGTAATTTTTACCCCTACGCTATCCAGCGCTTTCCCTACTGTTGCACCCTCTGGAGTGGGAATAGTAATTTTTACCCCTACGCTATCCAACGTTTTCCCTACTGTTGCACCCTTTGGAGTGGGAATAGTAATTTTTACCCCTACGCTATCCAACGCTTTCCCTACTGTTGCACCCTCTGGAGTGGGAATAGTAATTTTTACCCCTACGCTATCCAACGCTTTCCCTACTGTTGCACCCTCTGGAGTGGGAATAGTAATTTTTACCCCTTCGCTATCAAATGTTTTAACTAATAATATTTTTTATATTTTAATTAAATGTATGTATTATTGTTGTTATATAATTTTATGTGTTAAATATATGTATATGTACACAATTATTAAGTTTATAATGAAAAAGTGTAGTTAATTTCTTATAAATAGTTAAAATATAAAAGTAATGTAATGTATTTTGTTAATAGTACTTATATTTTTTAATTATTTCATGTAATTTTAATTAATTTAAAAAGTCAATATTTTTAACATCTATATTTATTACATCGATATTTTTGAGTAGATATTTATGTACTTACCTGTTTAGGTATAGGGTGTCGATATTTTTGTAAACGATATTTATGCAACTATATTTTTGTCAACTATATTTATGTAATCGATATTTAAACACCCTACCGGTTCTACGTATAGATTAAATAACGCCGGAGATAGTGTTGACCCTTGCAGAACTCCGATTGTATTTCTGGTTGCACCTGACAATGCTTGGTTGATTATGAATTTTTGCGATCTATTCTCAAGAAAGGAACTAAACCATTTTAGGACTGTTCCTTCTAGCCCCATTCTGTTTTTCATGCGATCGAGTATTTTAGCATGGTTTACTGAGTTGAAAGACGATGAAAGGTCCAGCAGGATTCGGAGACATATTTGGTTATTGTCGAGGGAAAGTAAAGCGTCATCCACGATGTGCAGAATTGCTGTTTCTGTGCTATGGTTTGGTCTGAATCCTGATTGGAAGTTATTTAACAGATTGAATTCCGAAATGTGAAGGCTCAATTGTTGTTGCACACATTTTTCCAGGACTTTGGCTAGCATGGGAATGTTTGTTACTGGTCTGAAATTGTTGGGATCAGAGGGGTTCTCTGTTGTTTTTTTTAGAGTGGAATGACTAGCCCAGTTTTTAGGCAGACCGGTATTTGGCCTTGTGTCAACGAAGCATTGATGACCTTTGCCCATGACGCAGATGGTTTATAGAAGACCAACACTTTGCAGTTAAAGGATCGTTATAGTGATTGTCACTGGCAGGCCTAAATACTGACCATCGAGCATTGTTTTTTGGTTTATCTAATTGTAGTTGAAACTGATGTTCATTTAAGGTACTCTTATCGCTTGCAGAACTCCGATTGTATTTCTGGTTGCACCTGACAATGCTTGGTTGATTATGAATTTTTTCGATCTGTTCTCAAGAAAGGAACTAAACCATTTTAGGACTGCTCCTTCTAGCCCCATTCTGTTTTTCATGCGATCGAGTATTTAGCATCGTTTACTGTGTCGAAAGACGATGAAAGGTCCAGCAGGCTTTGGCTAGCATGGGAATGTTTGTTACTGGTCTGAAACTGTTGGGATCGGAGGGGTTCTCTGTTGTTTTTTTTAGAGTGGAATGACTAGCCCAGTTTTTAGGCAGACCGGTATTTGGCCTTGTGTCAACGAAGCATTGATGACCTTTGCCCATGACGGGATGAGCAGATGGTTTATAGACCAACACTTTGCAGGTAAAGGATTGTTATAGTGATTGTTAGGTTTAGTGGTCGAAATGATCTTTGCAATGTCTAGGTCACTGGCAGGCTTAAATACTGACCATCGAGCATTGTTTTTTGGTTTATCTAATTGTAGTTAAAACTGATGTTCATTTAAGGTACTCTTATCGCTTTCAAGGTCTTCGGCTGCTTTTTTGAACTCCCCCTCCAATGAATTTGCTTTGTCTGTAAAGAAGGAAGAGAAATCTTCACTATTTAAGCTTGTTTTTATAGTGGCTGAGGCCGATTTGGCAGATTTATTGGATTGATCTTTTAGTAGATTGAATAGTTTCCTTGGTCTGTTTATTGCATTATCCTGTTCTTTCCTGAAGAAGTCTTTTTTTGACTTTAGAATGCTTTTATTGTAGGCTTTCCTGGATGGTCTCATTTGGGTTAAGTGGGGCGATTAAGGGTATTGTTGCCATTTTTGCTCTGAAAGTCTCAGTGAACGTCTTTCTTCATTAAGGGCAATATTAAACCATAGGCTTTTTACTTTGTCAATGATCCTTTTGAATTTTAAAGGGGCTATGTCCTCAATAATGCTCGACATTGTCTTGTTACAGTGCTTTGTGAGGTCACTGACGTCAACCATGCTCTTAGGTGGTTGTAATTCTATTTCACAACGAGCTGCAACGTTATCCATATTGATTCCTCTAGTGTCACAAGTCCATTATTTTGGCTTGATAGGTTGTGAAGACATTTTGGCTTTTATGAGAGGTATTTCGAAGGTACTAATGTGACGATCAAACTAATTGCAGGGGATGATTACAATTTTATCGAAAGCTTTTTCTTTACCTATGATCCAATCTAAGGTAGAACCTTTGGAGTGGGTAGGTAGATGACATCCTTGGACCAGTAAGTGATCTTCCAGGAAGGCTTTGAAAAGGGTGATCTGACTGTCAGTATGATCCTCCCAATGAGGATTGAAGTCTCCTAAGAAAATATCATTAGACTGCAGATTAGAGTTGGCAGTGATGATTTCTATCATCTGGTCTATGAACTTGGTCTTGTTACCCGGGGGGTGGTAGAGTGCGTGGAGTTTACAGTTTTGGTTATCAGATGATCTTAAGGACATGCCCAGATATTCACAAGACTCTAAAGGGTCAGATTGTATTTTTGTGATGGTAATGTCTGATCTATGTATACAAGCAATGCCTCCTACCGTTTTGTCACGTCTGTCCTGTCTCATAATACATTAATTCGGGGGAAGTAAAAGATCTAGGCATGGGGAAGAAGAGTCAGATAGCCATGTTTGTGTTAATATTGTTACGTCAATTTCTTGGTTTAGTATGAGGTCGGCTATGTCTGCAGAATGTTTTTTTGCTGCCTGACAGTTGAGTGGTGTGCAACAAATGTGTTTTTCTGTGGATTGATCATTGATGAGACAATCTTGTCGGGAATTAATAACACATTTTTTAGGTTGCTAAAATTTAGCCTTCTATTGTTAGTCTTAGCAGTTCTGCCAGCATTTGTTGGGACTGTTTGGATATTGTTTTCACCTATATTAGTGGGAGTAGTCGGGGTTGGTTCGTATGAAGACAGAATGGTTTGGATCTCACTGTCTGTCAGATAGCTGAGTTGCTTACGGAACGGAATATTCTGTTTGACACAGCCATAGGGGTAGAACGAAGTTTAAATTGCGTTTCATGAATGGAATTCTGTAGAACCTCCATTTTTTAAAGCCATTTTTCAGATAAACACAACAGGTTCTTCATATCACTAATAGCGAAAAGCATGGCTTTGGAAGTCTTGCTAGATTGCGAACTGCGATTATCAAACTCCCTATTATGTTGAGGGGCTCTAATCTTTTCAGACTCTATTCTAGGTTGAGTAATGGTGGGAAGTTGTGTGGACGCCCCTGTTTGAAATGCTAGCTTTGAATATCTCTGAGGTATAGGGACAACTTTTAAGTTGTTTTGTGCATGTTTCTTTGTGTCTAAAACTGGTTCGCATTTTCCTGTGTCGGTCATATGCGTGCCTCTCCAGTTAACCTGGTCAATTACTGTTGATTCCAACCTACTAACTGTTCCCCGTAGAAGGTTGTGATCAGTGTTAGGGCTTGGATAGGAGCTAGAGTCACTGTGATTATCGGTGGATGATGTAGCTATAGATAGATGTGGGCTGTTACTCCTATCTTTAGAATTACTGGCTTCCTGGTTCAAATGTTGGTGCTCATTGGTGACTGTGCAATCTAACGTTATAGCTTGATTCATCTGTTGGGGTTCTATCATGATGAAGTTTTCAATCACAGCCGGTTGATTCCAATGTGGGGCGATGGCTTGTGAATTCTTATTTGGAATGGAATGGAATGGAAACTGTTCTTATATAGCGCATGGCTACCCAGGGGCATCCCAGCGCTTGGAACAAAAGGGAGGCGGAAGGGTTGTTTTTTTTTGTTTTAAGGGAAAAGCCATGTCTTTAGTTTCCTACGGAACGTGAGGAGGT
This sequence comes from Lissotriton vulgaris, assembly GCF_964263255.1. NCBI lineage: Eukaryota > Metazoa > Chordata > Amphibia > Caudata > Salamandridae > Lissotriton > Lissotriton vulgaris. The sequence continues at coordinate 147,076 of NW_028251749.1, read as the reverse complement.
TGGGTTCTTGACGAAGGGAGAGGGGCAGGAAATTCCACAGTTTCGATGCATTGTAAGAAAAGAGACGGCCTCCGGAGCGAGACTTACTAATTTTGGGCACTTCTGCCAGATGGAGATCGTTGGATCGCAAATTTCTGGGCATTTTGTAGGGTTTGATAAAGCAGTCAGATTCTTGAGGGGGGCTATTTAGGACATGAATTTTTAATGTTGAGAAATATTCGTCAAATCGTTCCAGGTCTTTGTTGGCAGCTTGAATGAGAAACTTACCGAGACAAGTTATGCTTAATGTTGCTCTCAGTTTTCGAGAGGATGTTATTAGCATCTTAGTGTCAAATGTTTTTCGATTCCTGTATTTTCAACAAGTTATTTAAGGTATTTTGCCATTTAGAAGTAAAGAAAATAAAGTTGTTAATAATCGTACCTTTTTTATGTTGAAAGATGGGTCTAAGATTAAAGTATCTGTGTTTCTTCTGAGTAGGTAATGTTTAAAAGTTTTGGAGGCATTTTTGGAGAGATTAGGAGGGTATAATATTGAATATGAATTCCTTCCATCAGGCTTTAGATGATGCCCTGACATGGTTATCATTTAAAGATTTTGTACCTTATTATTAAATCCTCTGTAATTAAGTTAATCTTATATCAGGAGGGTGAATAAGCAGGGGAAAATAAGTGCCTGAATGCTCATGCTCTCTATCTTAAAGTGGACTAATTGTCTAAACAAAAATGCAAATGTTAGCAATACCTTGCCCCCCCAAGATGACTGCCATGAAAGCATCAATCTGGAGCATAGTCCCATGACTCTTTTACTGTACCTAGCTTCTCTGAAATATAGTCCTCTGTTACTTTCTATTCACCAATCCCAGAAATGTAGTCCTCTGTTACTTTCTATTCACCAATCCCAGAAATGTAGTCCTCTGTTACTGTTCCAATAGTTTGTGCAGATAGTCTCTTTTTTTCATAAAATGTCTGCATGGAGGAAATAATCCTGTTTCTTGGTGCAATTTCTTTGAATTCTTAAAAATTGCCCAAAAGGCAAGTTGTCCTGTAGGTTCGTAGGGTGGAAGCTTCTACGGTGTAGGACAATTATTCTTGTTGGTGGGTTTCCAGTGTAGAGTTGTAGTGTATCCTCTGAAGTTCTCACTTCAAAATCTAGGAATGTCAAACAGGATTTGTTATGCAGTCCGTCCCCCATCTCCTTGTGTTTGTTTTGTTTGCCCTAAGTTGGCAGGGTATGAACAGACGCGGGTTCCTTGCTCACTTTATCACTGGATTCAAGCTAGCCTGGTTGATGAGGGGTGTTACCCCAAACCGGTCCCAGGATGTTTTTTTCCGGTACAGGGAAGACCTGGCTTGGCAGTTCGGGCTGGACTGTTTCCATGAGGCACAGGATCAAGACTGATTTGCATACAGCTGTGACAAAGTGAGCTAAAGAACAAGGATATATTCAACCCAGATCTGTGACTGGGGGTGAGTGTCTGAAAAGTTTCAGCGCTCCGTCCATCATCTGCTTGTGTTTGCTTTGTTTGACCTAAGTTGTCAGGGTATGCCCAGACATGGGTCCTTTGCTCACCTTTCCACTCGATTCAAGCTAACCTTGCTGATGAGGGGTGTTGCTCGATACTCGTCCTAGGATGCTTGTTTCCGGTCCAGTGAAGACCTGGCTTGGCAGGTCGGGCTGGGCTGTTTCCTTGAGGCACAGGGTCAAGACTAATTTGCATATAGCTGGTTCTGAACTGGGGTGGCAGAGTGAGCTAAAGAACGATGATGGATTCAACCCAGATCTGTGACTGGAGTGAGTGTCTGAAAACTTTCAATACTCTGTCCATGATCTTGTGTTTGCTGTGTTCACCATAAGTTGGCAGGGTATGCCCAGACGTGGCTCTCTTACCCACCTTGCCACTGGATTCAAGCTAGCCTGGCTGATGAGAGGTATTACCCCAAAACTGGTTCCAGGATGCTTGCTTCTGGTCCAGGGAAAACCTGGCTTGGCAGCTCGGGCTGGACTGTTCCCATGAAGCACAGCGTCAAGCCTGAATTGCATATAGCTGAGTCTGAACGGAGGTGGCGAAGTGACCTAAAGAACGAGGATGGATTCAACCCAGATCTGTGACTGGGGGTGAGTGTCTAAAAAGATTTAGCGCTCTGTCCATCATTTCCTTGTCTTTGCTTTGTTCTCCGTTGTTTGCAGGGTTTGTCCAGACGTGGGTCCCTTGCTTATTTTGCCACTGGATTCAAGCTAGCCTGGCTGATGAGGGGTGGTCCCAGGATGCTTCTTTCCAGTTCAGGGAAGACCTGGCTTGGCAGTTACGGCTGGACTGTTTCCATGAGGTACAGGGTCAAGACTTATTTGCATATAGCTAGGTCTGAACTGGGGTGGCGAAGTGAGCTAAAGAACAATGATGGATTCAACCCAGATCTGTGACTCGGAGTGAGTGTTTGAAAAGTTTTAGCACTCCGTGCATCATCTCATTGTGTTTGCTCTGTTTGTCCCATCATCTCCTTATGTTTGCTTTGTTTGCCCTAAGTTGGTAGGGTAAGCCCAGATGTGGGTCTCTTGCTCACTTTGCCAATGGATTCAAGCTAGCCTGGCTGATGAGGGGGTTTAACCTGAAACCGTTCCCAGGATGCTTGTTTCCAGTTCAGGGAAGATCTGGCTTGGCAGTTGTGGCTGGACTGTTCCTATGAGGCACAGGTTCAAGACTGATTTGCAGATAGCTGAGTCTGAACTGGGGTGGCGAAGTGAGCTAAAGAACAAAAATGGATTCAACCCAGATCTATGGTGGGGGTGAGTGTCTGAAAAGTTTCAGTTCTCCGTACATCATCTGTTTTTGTTGCGTTGTTCGCCCTAAGTTGGCAGAGTATGCCCAGACATAGGATCCTTGCTCACTTTGCCACTGGATTCAAGCTAGCCTGGCTGATGAGTGGTGTTACCCCGAAACTGGTCCCAGGATGCTTGTTTCCGGTCCAGGGAAGACCTGGCTTGGCAGTTCGGGCTGAACTGTTCCCATGAGGCATAGGGTCAAGACAGATTTGCATATAACTGGGTCTGGACTGGGTTGGCAAAGTGAGCTAAAGAACGATGATGGATTCAATCCAGATCTGGGACTGGGGGTGAGTGTTTGAAAAGTTTTAGCACTCTATCCATCCCCTTGTGTGTTTGCTTTGTTCGCCCTAAATTGTCTGGATATGCCCAGACGTAGGTCCCTTGTTCACTTGTGTAGTTCCTATAAAACCTATAGAGGATCTGCGCATTTAGACAACATATACTCTAGGATTGGTGTCCGACCCCCACCCGGTATGTTGGCCTGTGTACCAGCTTGCTCACAGTGCCACTAGGAACTCCTCTTATCAAGGAAAGAATAGTTCTTGGTAACTATCGAACATGACAACCCTGACCTCTCAGGACCGTGGAAACACTGTACTACTTTTCGCTCGGTCACCCGTGCTCACTGAGTCTCAGAGAGATACACAGAATAAATGATAGAGATGTTTTCAATATGTATTTATTGAACAGTTGTTACTCTAGTGTAAAGTAGGTGTGCTGAAACAATCCAAAATGATACTATAAATAATGTATAAATATTTACATCCAAACTACTGACATCGTATATACTAAGGAGTCACAGTTAGAGTAAACCCTCTCAATATGGCGGTTGCTGTCTAGCCCTAAAGAGGAGTCTGTTGTTAATTTCTATGACTCCGGTGATGAAAGTGCTGCAACATTAAAAATGACAGAAACTTCCGACGTGAGTTGCGTCACATTTGTTCAGTACTGATCGGTTCTACTATGATGGACCAATTCTATGTCAGGAAGCGGAAGTGAGGATTTTGCTAGTCCTTTCTCCATTTTATTGGACAGCACATTAAAAGTATAAGAAAAAACATCAACCATGAACTACCCTAACCAACATGGCAGCCGTAGTCATGGTAATACAGTAATCAATCATAGTCCACACAACAGCATAAAGGTATCCCACGTCAGTAGTCCTTCCTCTTTCTCCGTTGCTGCCGCGTCAAGATAAGTCGCCGTTTTTCTCTCAGCTTTTCTTGTGGCGTGGCAGTTTGGGAAATTTATTGTAACAGCTCTTGTTCATTCATCGCTGTGTTATTATTGCCTTTGTTTCGCATTACGAGCTGATTTGGTGACGCGGTAGGCTTTTGGCCTGAGCGTCTTGTGTTCGCGCGTGCGCGGTCTTGAGCGTCGTCTCCTCAGACGCTGACTGGCTTCTCCACAGCGCTTTCTCCGCGCTTGTGGCGAACACGCAAAGAGGCTTATTCTGGCCTCGTTTCCCCACACGGACGCTGCATTTTAGCGGCAAGATTTGTTGGTCGTGACTGATTTATTTAATTACATTTGGTCCTGTCAGTCACTTATAGTTTTATAAACTCGTCAATTTTAAATCTGTTTGAATTCTTTTCCTGTGAACTTTTGGGTACCTGTGTTGGGGAACTCCCCTATTATTTAGTTTGGGGTGTGTTCATTTTATGGGTGCCCAGTCTTCTGCGCAAATCCAGTCTCGTCAGGAGCACGACTATGTAGCTGTTAATGATGAACAGCCTCCACAGCCCCTATTGCCCCCTCCTGCAGAGGTGGACAGGCTCCTATCTTCGGCTATTGCCCAAGCTCTGGCCCCTCTGCAGGACAGCGTCAATAAACTGTCCGCCCATGTTTTTAAAACTGGTACGGGTTTTTGGGGGACAGTGGGGCTGGGCCCAGTGGTGTAATTTCTGTTCCTCCACACACGGCCAAGAAGCGTGACGCGGGGCACCTGGAAGGCTTCAGCAGACTTGCTGAGGCATTTCATAAGAGTGCGCGCACGCTAAGAAGCGCACCCTTCCGGGGGACGACTCGATCACCGGATATCAGTGGTATCTCCACCCAAGACCTTGACCCGGAAGAAGGGTTTCCCCTAGAGCAGAGGTCTTCAAACTTTTTGATGCCGAGACCCCCTTGTAAAACCTTTTTAGGGGTAAGGACCCCCTTCCGACAAATGTTTCTAGAAACTGGTACTCCTCATCATCATCTTTTGACAACCATAAATGCGCCTGTTAGACCTCATCACATCCATCCATCATTCATCCACCCACACTTTCACACATCCATCCATCCTTTCATCCATCCATCCATCCATCCATCCATCCATCATCCATCCACACTTTCATCTTTCCATCCATACATCCATCCTTTACCCCTCCACCCTTCCATCCATCCACCCATCATTCATCCACCCACCTTTTCACACATCCATCCATCATTCATCCATGCAACCTTTTATCCATCATTCATCCATGCAACCTTTTATCCATCCATCCATCCATCCATCCATCCACCCTTTCATCCTCCCAGCCATACATCCATCCTTCATCCATCCACCCTTTCATCCATACATCCACCCACCCTTTCATCCATCCATCCACCCATCATTCATCCCCCCACCTTTTCACACATCCACCCATGCATCATTCATCCATCCACGCAACCTTTTATACATCCATACATCCATCCATCCTTCATCCGTCCACCCTTTCATCCTTCCATCCATCCACCCTTTCATCCACCCATCCTTCATCCGTCCACCCTTTCATCCTTACATCATCCATCTATCCTTCATCCATCTATCCTTCAACCATCCACCCTTCACCCATCCACCCTTTCATCCTTACTTCCATAAATCCATCCTTCATCCACCCACCCCTTCATCCTTCCATCCATACATCCATCCTTTACCCATCCACCCTTCCATCCATCCACCCATCATTCATCCACCCACCTTTTCACACATCCATCCATGCATCATTCATTCATGCAACCTTTTATCCATCCATACATCCATCCACCCTTTCATCCATCCATCCACCCATCATTCATCCCCCCACCTTTTCACACATCCATCCATGCATCATTCATCCATACAACCTTTTATCCATCCATACAACCATCTACCCTTTCATCCTTCCATCCATCCATCCTTTATCCGTGCATCCTTGCATCCATCCATCCACCCATCATTCATCCCCCCACCTTTTCACACATCCACCCATGCATCATTCATCCATCCACGCAACCTTTTATACATCCATACATCCATCCATCCTTCATCCGTCCACCCTTTCATCCTTCCATCCATCCACCCTTTCATCCACCCATCCTTCATCCGTCCACCCTTTCATCCTTACATCATCCATCTATCCTTCATCCATCTATCCTTCAACCATCCACCCATCACCCATCCACCCTTTCATCCTTACTTCCATAAATCCATCCTTCATCCACCCACCCCTTCATCCTTCCATCCATACATCCATCCTTTACCCATCCACCCTTCCATCCATCCACCCATCATTCATCCACCCACCTTTTCACACATCCATCCATGCATCATTCATTCATGCAACCTTTTATCCATCCATACATCCATCCACCCTTTCATCCATCCATCCACCCATCATTCATCCCCCCACCTTTTCACACATCCATCCATGCATCATTCATCCATACAACCTTTTATCCATCCATACAACCATCTACCCTTTCATCCTTCCATCCATCCATCCTTTATCCGTGCATCCTTGCATCCATCCATCCACCCATCATTCATCCCCCCACCTTTTCACACATCCATCATTCGTCCTTGCAACATTTTATCCATCCATATATCCATCCACCCTTCCATCCATCCATCCTTCATCAGTCCACCCTTTCATCCTTCCATCCATCCACCCTTTCATCCATCCATCCACCCTTCCATCCATCCATCCATCCATCCTTTCATCCTTCCATCCACCCTTTCATCCATCCATTCACCATTCATCCACCCACCTTTTCACACATCCATCCATCCTTCATCCTTACATCCATCCATCCACCCATCATTCATCCACCCACCTTTTCTGTGCCTCTCTCAGGGGGGGGGGGGGGGATTCAGTATCTCTCTGCTCTTCTTCCTTCTTTCCCGATCATGGGAGGGCATCTCTGTGCCTCCCTGCTGGGGGAGGGGGACTTGTCATGGGACTCACAGTTCTCAGCGCGCAATATGCATTGACCTCAAAGGGCTACACTACAGCCTGCTCCCCCAGACCCCCTCCGCCCCCCCCCCACCTCTCCTCCTCCCCCAGCTCGAAACGGCTTCAGGGACACACACACACACACAGCCACACCCGAGTACTTGACCGGTCTTTAGAAGACCTTTTACTTGGTAATGAGGCTTTGATGTTTTTCACACCTCGGTGAGGCCTTCGATCAGCCCACCGCCAGGAACTGCGTGCTCTGGCAGAATCTGCGACCCCCTTCCAAGGACTCCACGACCCCCCTGGGGGTCGCGCCCCACAGATTGAAGACCTCTGCCCTAGAGGGAGTAGAGGACGAGGAAGACTACATTGATGATGATGAGGATGGATCCTCTGAGGATATGTCAGATGTTAGTAGGTCTTGGTGCCCTAAATCTAATGTCTCTGACTGTGGTGAAGGTGACCAGGTTCCCCCCGACATGTTTGACCCTACCACTATCTTCAGACCCCGCTCTTCTGAGTGGATTCCAGAAAAATCTACAGCGGACTATGTAGCCTCCAAGCTTAGACAACCACTCTCTCAGGATGTGCGTTTGCGTCTACGCTCAGAGTGTCCACGCCCGTCCCTCCCTAATCGGTTGGCGGCCACTCCGGAGATTGACCCAAAACTGTGCACATTTTTTGCTAAGTACGTCAAAGACCCTAAGAAAGGGATCGATAGGTCCTGGAAAGCTTGCCAGGACAAGTTATTAGACGTGGTTGGCCCCCTGACAAAGATCATTGAGCTTGCTCAACGCTCCAAGGAATCGGGTATGCCACTCTCAGTTGACGACGTAGCGGGTTGGGCACAGAGGGCTATCTGTCTACTTGGCAAGGCCAACTGTGCTCTTTCTGCTGAGCGTCGAAGGTCACTCTTGCTGAAAATTGACCCCAAGCTTGGAGAATTATCCTCTTCTGAGGCAGGCTCCGTGGCGCAAGGTGCCTTATTCGGTGACCCTTTTGTGAAGGAACTTGGCAAGTTTGTGGCGACTTTTTGCACCTTAGATAAAGCTCAGGCTTCAATGAAAAAGATGTGTCCGAAGAAGGTTTTTGGCGGGGCCGGCAGGGGTTGCTCTTCCGGCCGCCAATTCCAACAAGGCCCCAATAAGTCTCAGCCAAGGAGGAACAATGGATGGAACGACGGTTGCCAGGGTTCCTTCTATCCGTCCTGTGGAGGCAAAAACCAAGGCAGAGGACGTGGTGACAACCAATACAACTCCAAAGGATTCAACGGTAAGTCTTTCCATCATTGCTCCAATTCGTCTGGAGGGAAGAATTGCTATGTTTCTTCAAGCCTGGTCGGCCCTCACATCAGATCCTTGGGTTCTAGAAACTGTTCAGGGATTCCACATAGAGTTCTACGGCTCCCCCATTCAACGAACACGACCTCGTCCTTTAGTTTTTTCTCTCGCAGAACAGGAGCTCATAGACTTAGAGATACAGGCTATGTTGCAAAAAGGAGCCATTATTCCGGCTTCTCTTCATCCAAGCGGTTTTCTCAGCAACATCTTTCTGGTCGAGAAAAAAGACAAAGGATTCCGAACAGTCATCAATCTTCGTTCTTTCAACGAATGGCTGATTTACAGACATTTCAAGATGGAGGGCATCCATCTATTGAGGGATCTCCTTCTAGAGAACGATTGGTTGGTACGTTTGGACCTGAAAGATGCTTATCTTTCAGTTCCAATTTACCCTCCACATTGTCGATTCTTTCAATTTCTATGGAGAGATCAAGTCTACGAGTTTTGCACTCTCCCCTTCGGTCTTTCCTCAGCTCCATGGTGTTTTACCAAACTTCTGAGACCAGTTGTGGAACATCTTCACACCATGGGCATTACTTGGACGATATTCTGTTGATGAGTCAGTCCAAGGAGCTTCTTCTAATCCATCTCCAGACTACCATCTCTCTTCTCTAGAATTTGGGTTTCATCATCAACTCCCAAAAATCAGACTTAATCCCTCAACAGGAAATGACTTTCCTAGGTTTTCTGATTTGGACGTCAGACGCAACGCTTCATCTTACTTCTCAAAAGATCTCCAAGATCAAGAAGGAGATTCGCAAAGTCCTTCTTCGGGGCTGAATTTCTCTCCGTCAACTGGCCAGGATAGTGGGTCTTCTGTCTTCATCGATCCAGGCCATTTTTCCAGGCCCGCTTCATTACTGGGCTCTCCAGAGACTGAAAGCGTTTCATCTCCGCAAGGGTCTCACGAACTCGGAACTCATTTCTTTATCCACGGAGGCCAGATCGGAACTCCTCTGGTGGTTGGATCACATGGATGCATGGAACGGGAAGGCGATATTCGGTTCCCGTCCAGACCTTGTGATCGAATCAGATGCCAGTCGCCTGGGGTGGGGAGCGCGGTGCGGCTCTCTCTCGATGGGAGGCAGGTGGACGGAAGAGGAACTTATCTCCACATCAATTGCTTGGAACTCCTAGTGGGTTCGTTTGCCATCCGATCGTTCACCACGAACAAGGTCTCTTGTTGTGTCCTTCTTCGAATGGACAACACGACTGCAGTCAGGTATATCAATCGCCTGGGCGGCACCCATTCCAAAGTCCTAGCAGATCTTGCGAAGGATTTCTGGAACTATTGTCTTCTACGTCAACTTTCTGTCATGGCGGAGTATCTCCCCGGCGACCTGAACTCTGTGGCGGACTGGCAATCCAGGAATTTTCAGGATGCCAGTGATTGGAAACTGGATCCCTCGGTTTTTCAGAAGATTGCGGAACTTTGGGGCCTTCCAGTGTTGGACTTGTTTGCGTCCAGATGGAACGCCCAACTTCCTCGGTTCTACAGCTGGAAGCCGGACCCGGGTGCGGAAGCAGTAGATGCCTTCCTGCAGGATTGGTCCTGGTTCCCAGCTTACGCATTTCCCCCGTTCCTTTTCATTCAGAGGGTAGCAGCCCAGGTCCGCAGGCAACAGGCCTCTCTAATCTTGATCACCCCGATCTGGAAAGCTCAGTGTTGGTTCCCGTCTCTTCTGGAGTTATCTTGGGACAGACCTCTTCGGTTGCCGTTTTCTGACCTCATTCTAACGGATCCTCTGGGTCATCCACACCCCCTGGTTCTCCAAGGCCATCTACGTCTCATGGCCTGGAGGATTTCAGGGGACGTTGGTCTAACGACTCACTTTCGAGAGACGCTGAACTCCTCATTCAGCGAGCCTGGGCCCCTAGTACCACTAAACGATACCGATCTGCATGGAACAGATGGGTTTGTTGGTGTGTGGCAAAACACCTGGATCCCGTGGGCTCTCCTGTGACAGAAGTAATTAATTTCCTTGCTAAACTCTTCCACGATAAACTGGCTTACTGTACCATCAATTCTTTCAGATCAGCAATTTCTGCGGGTCATGCCCTTGTGGATGGTTCCCCTGTTGGGGAGCATCCTTGGGTTTGCAAACTCCTCAAAGGTATTCGTCTTTCACGTCCCCCAGAGCCTCGTTATTCTGGTCTTTGGGATGTGAATGTGGTTTTGCGATTCCTTCTGTCCTGGCAGGATAATGATTACCTTTCACGCAAAGAAATTTCAGCAAAATTGGCTATTCTTCTTTGTCTAATCTCTTGCAAAAGAGCTTCCGATGTTCGCGCTCTTGACATTTCTGCCAGAGTTTTTACCCCTGAAGGGGTTACATTTACCATTTCCAGGAGAACTAAGTGTAATACCAGGTCAGTATCTTGTCCAGCTTTCCCGGATTCACCCAAACTATGTGCTGTTCGTTGCCTCAAAACATATGAAAATGTAACTTTAGAAATCCGCCCCCCGGGCGAGAGACAATTGCTAATTGCGATAAAGAAGCCTTTCAAAGCAGTCTCTTCTCCCACCATTGCCAGATGGGTCAGGTGGATCATGTCTGAGGCAGGTATCAATATTACAAACTTCGGCGCGCACTCTACTAGAGGCGCCATGGCTTCCAAGGCTGTCCAAGTTGGGGGCAGATTAGAAGATATTATGAACACAGCGGATTGGTCTTCAGATTCAACTTTCAAAAAGTTTTATTTTAAGCCAATCCATGAAGCTGCTTCTCTGGTGGTGAGTAAGCTTTAAACAAGCAAAATCCTCGCCTCCGCTTCCTGACATAGAATGAGAAATTTCCTAGTTGACACAAAGGAAAGTTTCAATTCTATTAAGGACGCTGAGGCGAGGATTTTCCCACCCTGGCTTTATCTAGCCTTCCCTCCCAAAACATGGATTCCAGATTTTGTTTCTTCATACGAGGGAAGTAATTTTCCATATGTATTGATGAATACATTTGATTGGTATTTTTTTGACTTAATATATCTTCTCTTACTGCAATTTATCTTTGATCAAATCCATTGCAATGTGTTAGATTTGTTTCAACATTGTTCTGGACGAGATATTATTATTATTTCTCTTCCCTAGGCTCCGATCAGAAAACGGACTAGAGGATAGAGGACTTCTTTCCTATTGCAGCATCGAAAGAGGAAGGACTACCGACGTGGGATACCTTTATGCTGCTGTGTGGACTATGATTGGTTACTGTATTACCATGACTACCGCTGCCATGTTGGTTAGGGTAGTTCATGGTTGATGTTTTTTCTTATACTTTTAATGTGCTGTCCAATGAAATGGAGAAAGGACTAGCAAAATCCTCGCCTCCGCGTCCTTAATAGAATTGAAACTTTCCTTTGTGTCAACTAGGAAATTTCTCATTCTCACTGTACACATTAAGGAGTCATGTTAGAATTAATGAGTGTAATACGGTAGTTGCAGTTCAGCCGAAAAACGGAGTCTGGTGTATGTACCGATTGGTTTTAAATGACGGACTATATCTTTTTGTAACCACTAAGGAGTCATGGTTAGAGTAAACAATTGTAATTTGGTAGCGGTATATTAGTCCCAAAACGGAGTTTATTGTTAAATATGATGCTCCGCAATGTAAGTATCTTGTGAGTGGCTGCAACCCTTGATGGGAGGTACCTCGGAGATGTAAACAATGATCACTCTACAGAGATGGTAATATGTTCGGTAAGCCAGTCCGTCATTGATTTTTGTCATTGAACTGCGAAGTATAAGTTTCTCTATTGGTCGTGACTCCGGCGTTGGTCACGGTCCAATAAAAGTGTGGCTTTGCGCACCATGTGACTAGGGTGGATGCAAAATAAAAAAACGATTGGCAGGTCTCTCAATAGCATCAATGTGATCTATATTAAATTACCTACGTGCGGGAATACGGATATTTAAACCGCTGCACAAACAGACTATAATCGCTCGTGGTAGCAGCATGTAGGGAGACTGACGCTGATGATAGGAAATACAAGATTAAAGCGGTTAGCACTAGGACTCCAAATGCGACACATAGGTGAATCTCTAGGGGGGAGGTAATGGACTGGTAATTTATTTTTATAAAATAATGTTTGTAACTTCAATCAGGGAAGAGTTATATAGCCTGTAACCAAAGGGATAAGCAAAATGTGAACTCTGCACAATGTCTATAGGACCGATATGGATGGTGCTATGAGACTTTTTAATTTAAGGGATAAGTAGGGACAAGGAGCAACCAAGTTAGGACACGTATGTGTAAATCTCGTTTAAGGTCAAAGGTGGCAGAATATGAAGATAGAGCAAACTGGCCACTATAAAAAGATGTTATAAAGTTCGATGCATGGTACAGGGTATAGTAATAAAAATGTGTTCTTTCTTTAAACATTTTGATAGAAACGTGACGTAATGCAGAGGAACTGTTGGCGTAGATGGTTATACACTGCTGGCCAAAGAAAGGAAGGGAACAGTGATTGAAAGAAAAAAAGGAAACTAGCTTAAAGGTACCTCAAAAGTTTACATCAACACATTGGATGCCTTCTCTATCATGCAGAAACCGGTTAGTGATGAGACCATCTTGCTTTCCCTTGTATAAATAGGTGTACCCTTGAGGATCTTACGATTTTGAAGCAAGCACCCCTTGCCGATCTTCTTAAATTATTGAATTCCAAATAGTTACCATCTTGCAGTGATATTTAAGGTAATACAGTGTCTCTATGCTAAATATGCTCATTCGTGAGACCTCAAATGAATATAAGGGTACTAGATCTATTGCTTTCTTTCCTTCCAGAAAAACCTTATATATATAGCCAAAACAGTAGAAGCGCAATGCAGAGGCACACAATAGAGTTGGTAACTTGGGAAGAAGACAATAAGGTGGTATGACGCATCCTGACTTGGTCGGGGGGGGGGAGAATGTGTCCGGTTGTGGTACCCCCTGGGCAGGCCCCGAAGGCGATCTTGGAGCTCACACGACAGAACTAAGCACTCCATTCACCATAACTGCACAGCCATGTAATCGGAGCCACAACGGGGGAGGTGGGGAGTTGGGACAGGTTGTTCGGGGGTAATGTGGGGGGGCGAAAATGTTAAAATAATACGTTGCATGATATCACAGATTGGGCGGAGTGCTGACCTCCGTCCGTGACACCTATTTGAGTACCTGACTAGCACACTGTTCGCATCTTTCTAATGTGTTTTTCAGATCAGTTTCACTGTAATGCCGGCCTGAGAAGGGTTGTAGGCGGACAGTTATGTATATGTTGCATCCTGACAATAAAAAAAAAAAATATATATATATATATATATATATATATATATATATATATATATATATTTATATAGCCAAAACGCTACCTGTCAACAGGATTGAAGCTTTCTCCCAAGTTCCAAAGAAAGGAACACCTGAGGTAACAATAGGTGGAGACTGAGGCCTTTCTTCTGAGTTTAATGGCTTATTGGTGATGGAATGGACGTTAGAACCGGTTTTTGTTGTCTTATTTAATAGTTCTATCTTGGTTTGGTCCCAATGGAAGAAAAGCCTTGAGAAGTTACCTATATGTTATTCTGGACAAGTTATTCAGAGTGAGTGGTTAAAACCAGCAATTGAGACAGAAACTAGTATATGCAGGATATGATATGAAGACACCAATACAGTATAAGGCTATGAGATACACTTCCTGTGCACCCGTAAGTAATGGAATTTATGTTGATCTTCTCTCTTTTTTTAGATAGTTCAGAGCATGGGTTATAAGGTAACTCAATTGGGTGAATAAGTGTGTGAGCGTGGAAGATACTGATCGATCCACACAATGTCTCTTGTTTTAAAGTGTACAATATGGGCATATAAATAATATAGATTTTTGTATATATACTCTTTCAGGTTTCACAGGTATAGAGAACACATACCTTATCTGGCGGGTCTTGAAGAAGGTGGTTTCCATCATTGTTCAACTCCACTGAAACGCGTTGACCAAGTCAATTTAAAATCCCACCAATTTGAGTGGCTATATATTGGGCAACAGATATAACAACTAAGATACGTGTTTTATAAACCCAGATATGTGAAGTTATGAATGTGTAAGATTGAGAGAGAGTGGTGAGTGTGTGTGTTTTGGTTCTCTAACTGGTGATATATGTATTGTGGTGTAGGAATAATGTATTATGTATTCTGAATAACTGTTTGATAAATATGATGCAATTTATGATATAAAAAACATTTTTTCAGGGGCGGCGTCCGAGCGTGGGTTCCCTGACCTCCGAGTCGGGTCATGCAGCGTCCCTATCAACCAGGACTCCTCCTCTCTCTCTTCCCCTACAGGAACCGGCAGCAACAGCAGAGCACGAAAGACCGGAAGCGAACTCCCTCGACCCCGGAAGTGAGGCGACATTCGAAGGACTGGAATAACAGGCGGGGAGGCCGAATGAAGTGCGCTATGATCAGCGAGTTTTATTAAGAGTTCAGAAAATTGTCTTTGAAGAACAAGTGCTGTTTGGTGGATATGCAGGGCTGGGGTCGCCGGGATGAGGGTCTGGCGGGGGGGGTCGTCTGGATGATATCCTCTGCTGGGCCGATGTCGTCTTGTCCAGGGAGAGGCACCGGTGTTCCTCAGAGGTATACAGGGGAGAGAAAAGTACAGGGCGGTAAGTCCTGGGCAAAAGGACTTCTGAGTACTGCCACCTACACCGGGGAGTGAGGGATTCGAAAACGAACGTGGGGACGGGACGGTAGGGTAGGCTGGGAAAGGGAAGGCAAGAGAGGCAACGGGAAGAGGGTGTTGTGTGTGGGGGAACGGTGCTCAGGTTTTCTACAGTGCCAGTGATATGACTAAATACAATATACAGTGGTTCCGTGATCGTGCGGACCTATGTACACTGTATGACAATTAATTACAAGGGAAACACGGAGAAAGGTTAAAGTGTACTCATGTGCCCCGCCACAACTCTCCTGCGAGTTGCGGCCACTCTCCAGCCACCTCCTGAGGACGGCACTAGTCTTCGGACCAGACGTCCTCCTCCTCGTCCTCGTCTTGGTTCTTCCGTTCCGCTCCGCTCCGCTCCGCGTCACTGGTTCTTCGCTTGCTGCTGCCTTCTGCCACGAGTCCGCTGCTTGGAACCAATCTCCTTCCCTGCAGACAGCTTTTCTGTGTTCCGGGCAGGTATCTGGAAAAGCACTTCCGGGGTCAAAGGCGGTCATTTCCGGTCCATCGAATGTCGCCTCACTTCCGGGGTCGAGGGAGTTCGCTTCCCGTCTTTCGAGCTCGGCTGTTGCTGCCGGTTCCTGTAGGGGAAGAGAGAGAGGAGGAGTCCTGGTTGATAGGGACGCTGCATGACCGGACTCGGAGGTCAGGGAACCCACACTCGGACGCCGCCCCGGGGAGGTACGGGCTGCTTCTTCTCCACATCCCCTTTCCCTAGCAGTCTTTCTTGTAGGGGTTGATGGAGGCAGATAACGGGAGAGGTAATCAGCATTACCCTGCTCCAGCCCTTTCCGATGTAATGCTTTGAACCGAAATGGCTGCAGAGAGAGAAACCACCGGAGTACTCGGTCGTTGTGGCCCCTGTTGCGGGCCATCCATTCTAGCGGGGCGTGGTCAGTGTACAAGAGAAACTCACGTCCCTCCAGGTAATACCGAAGGCTTTCTACTGGCCATTTAGTAGCCAGTGCCTCTTTTTCGACAACTGCATAGTTAATTTCTCGTGGGAAGAGTTTCCTACTGAGGTATAGGATCGGCTTTTCGACCCCTTTCGAATCCTTCTGTGACACGACAGCCCCCAAACCCTGATCGGATGTGTCAGTTTGCAGGATGAAAGGCTGTGTATAATCGGGACTGATTAGTACAGGTTCTGAAACTAGGGTTTGCTTGAGCAGGTTAAATGCGTGTAACAGCTGGGGAGAGGGATGTTGTAGCTTCTCTTCTGTTCTTGTGGTTTTTTTTAACAAGTCGGTCAAAGGGGCAGCGTTTTGGGAAACGTTGGGGATACATCTCCTATAATAGCCCAGCAAACCGAGGAAGGCACGGAGTTCTTTCCGGGTTTGAGGGAAGGGTATGGCTTGGATGGCCTTGATCTTGTTGTCCTGAGGACGGGTAACCCCTTCTCCCAACAGGTATCCCAGATATTTCACACTCTGTGCCGCTAACGTGGTCTTGGAGGGGTTGATGGTGAAGCCATGTTTCCCAAGGGAGGATATAACGGACTGTAAATGCTGTAGGTGTTGTTCCCAACTGTCACTATATATGACGATGTCGCCTAGGTAAGCCCCGGCGTATTGGGAATGGGGTTGTAACACCAGGTTCATGGCCTTCTGAAACATAGCCGGGGCTCCGTGAAGCCGGAAGGGCATTACCTTGAATTGAAACAAGCCCTCTGGGGCTGAGAACGCAGTCTTCCATTTATCTTCATTTTTTAAGGGGATCTGCCAATAACCCTTGCACAGGTCAAGGGTGCTTATATACTTGGCCTTGCCTATGCGCTCCACCATCTCGTCTACGCGGGGCAGGGGATAGGAATCGAAAGCAGAGATTTTATTCACCTCTCTGAAAAAGGTACAGAACCTTACAGAGCCATCGGGTTTAGGAACCAGGACGATGGGCGAGTTCCAGCTGCTGCTGGAGGGTTCTATGATGCCCATTCTCCGCATCTGGTTCGTCTCTTCTTTAATGATGGCTCTGCGTGCTTCAGGGATTCGGTATGGCCGTTGTCTCAGCGTTTTTCCGGGTTCCGTGTGGATGGCATGTTCCACTACGGTGGTGTGTCCCGGTAGGGATGAAAACACCGTTTGCAGAGAGGACAAGGACCGTCTGAGGTCCTGTTTGTTTCTTTCAGGCAGATCTGGGTCAAGGCAACCTTCAAAAGGAAGGGTATGCGTACTAGACAGGACAGGACGGGGCCCCTCCCACTTTTTCAGGAGGTTCACATGGTAGATTTGAGTGATCCCTCGGGTGGAGTCTGTTTCTACCTCGTAGGTGACAGAAGTCACTTGTCTTAGGATGGGGAACGGGCCCTGTCACTGCCTTAGCAACTTATGGTCGGAGGAGGGGAGGAGTAACAATACGAGGTCTCCAGGGACAAAGGAACGGGCCTTGGTTCCTTTGTCGCACTGATGTTTCTGCGTGATTTGGGCGGCCACCAGGTTATGCCTCATGATCTCTCTTATCTGTCCTAAGTGGGTCTTGAGATTATCTACATATCTGTGTAGAGGTCGGGTGCGATCTGGTTCGGTTTCCCAGGCCTCCCGAGCCATGTCTAACCGAGTCCGGGGTGCTCGCCCATACAACAGCTTGTACGGTGAGTATCCGGTACTGCTTTGGACCTTACACCGGATGGAAAAAAGGGCCAGGGGAAGCATCTCCTCCCACCTTTTGCTCTCCAAGCCTAAAATTTCTTACGGGTGGTTTTTAAGGTAGCGTTGTAGCGCTCCACCAACTCGTCAGTCTGGGGGTGGTAAGCTGAGGTTCTTATTTGCTTGATACCCAGATGGGAACATACTTGGCGGAAGAGGGAGGAGACAAAAGGCGTCCCTTGATCGGTCAAGCTCTCGCGAGGAAAACCCACCTGAGAGAAGATGGAGATGAGGGCTTTTGCTATGTTCTGGGTGGTGGGTTGGCGCAGGGGTACTGCTTCCGGGAAGCGTGTGGCATAGTCTACCAAAACAAGAGCATACCTACACCCACTCCTAGAGGGTAGCATGGGGCCTATAAGGTCCATCCCTACTCTGGTGAAAGGAACATCAATGAGAGGGAGGGGTTGGAGAGGAACCCTCGGGGGACGATACCGGCTGTTTTCTGGCACACCGGGCATTCCCGGCAATATCGTTTTATTTGCCCATGCACACCAGGCCAATAAAATTTCTCCAGGATCGTTTGTCCCGTTTTTACATCACTGAAATGCCCTCCTAGTAACTGGCTGTGGGCCTGAAACAATACCTTGTCACGAAACAGTCCAGGGATAACCAACTGGGGGGATGGCTGGGGCCCTCCCATCCTGTACAGGAGTCTGTTCTTTCTGAAGAAGTAAGGACCTACTTGTAGTGGGTCCTCATTGTCCAGGCCACGGCCCCAGGCGTCTTGTAACACAGGGTCTTCTTGCTGGGCCGCGCGGAATTCCCTATTTGTTTCCCACGGATGGGTGTCCACCTGAGCGGGGTAAGCAATGGTAAAGTCCCTTTTTTCTTTCTTCTTTTGGCTTTTAGATTTGAGCGGTTTGGAAGGCGAGTCTAATGAAGGAGAGACATGGGAAAATGGGGCTTCCGACCACCATCTCTTCAGGGAGTCTGTAGTGTCATGAAGGAGGTGGGGAAGACCACTGTAGTCGCTACCCAGGATAGCTTGTTCTGGTAGATTGGGTACCAGACACCAGACCAACCGTTAGCAGGGTTCCTTTGTCTGTGGGGTGTTGCACTCGCACTCTTGCTGTTGGGTAACTCTTAGTATCACCGTTGACACATTTGATGGCCACGGTACCGGTCACTGGTCCAACAGGATGTGGTAATTCCTGAGGTCGTAGAAGGCTGTGTTGACACCCCGTGTCGGCGAGCGCCATAATTCGGTGGCCATCAATCCTTACTGGACAGCGGAAAGGTGGAGGGGTTGCTTCAGTGGTGAGACAAACATAGTTCTTGGGCAGTCCTATGTCCATGGGTTCCTCCTTCTGTGGGCATATGCGAGCTATGTGTTCATATCCTCCGCAATGGTAGCATTGAGGACCGGGCGGGGTTGGCCAAGGCATGACAGGGTAGGGTAACAAGGGAACAGTATCTGGTTTCCTGGCCACGGGAGGGGGCCTTCGGGCCCGGAGATGGCTGCCATGTGGTATGCGGGGAGGATGTTCGTCCTTGGTTCGCTGGGATTCCTAGGCTCTGCTATAGGCGCTGGCAATTTCCACTGCACTGTCGAGAGTCAGGCAAGCGTGTTGGCGCACCCATTTCTGGGTGGCCGGAAGCAAGGACGCTAAGTACTGCTCCACGTAAATCTTTGATAGAATGTCTTCCTTGGTGGCCGTGGCGGGCTTCAACCATCGATTGGCCAAGTCCTGAATACGGAACGACAAAGCCCTGGGAGTTTCCTGGCGCAAACGAACCCTGTACGTTTTGTCGTCAATCCCTAGACGCTCCAGGATGCAGGCTTTTATGTCGTTGTAAGGGGTTTGTCCCTGTATGTTGACCTGCTGGTATGCTGCCTGCAGCTCACCCGGCAATAGAGGAGGCCAGGCGGCGGCCTGTGCCAGGCGCTCGAAATTCGTGAAGAAATAATCAGGGTCTTCACCCGACACATACTTTTGTAAGACCACAAAGGGTAGAGAGGCAACCGGTCTTTGCTGCCCCATGACGTTAGTAAGTTTCTCAAGGGCCTGATCCTGCGCGGTGCCCTGGCCCCCCAGGACATCGTGCAGCTGTCCACGATCGTCTTCAGCCGTCTTGAGGAATCGTTCCATCATTTTCCCTAGTTGCTCCTGGCTTTCCGCCAGCTGTTTGACTGTGGCCTCCTTGCTTCCGGTGTATCCTACTTCTGACACCAACTGTGGAGCAGGGGTATGGGCGGACCGGAATAACAGGCGGGGAGGCCAGATGAAGTGCACTATGATCAGCGAGTTTTTTTAAAAGTTCAGAAAATTGTCTTTGAAGAACAAGTGCTGTTTGGTGAGTCCCGGTTGGATATGCAGGGCTGGGGTCGCCGGGATGAGGGTCTGGCGGGGCGGGTCGTCTGGATGATATCCTCTGCTGGGCCGATGTCGTCTTGTCCAGGGAGAGGCACTGGTGCTCCTCGGAGGTATACAGGGGAGAGAAAAGTACAGGGCGGTTAGTCCTGGGCAAAAGGACTTCTGAGTACTGCCACTTACACCGGGGAGTGAGGGATTCGAAAACGAACGTGGGGACGGGACGGTAGGGTAGGCTGGGAAAGGGAAGGCAAGAGAGGGAACGGAAAGAGGGTGTTGTGTGTGGGGGAACGGTGCTCAGGTTTTCTACAGTGCCAGTGATAGGACTAAATACAATATACAGTGGTTCCGTGATCGTGCGGTCCTATGTACACTATATGACAATTAATTACAAGGGAAACACGGAGAAAGGTTAAAGTGTACTCACGTGCCCCGCCGCAACTCTCCTGCGAGTTGCGGCCGCTCTCTAGCCACCTTCTGAGGACGCCACCAGTCTTCGGACCAGACGACCTCCTCCTCGTCCTCGTCTCGGTTCTTCCGCTCCGCTCCGCTCACCGTCACTGGTTCTTCGCTTGCTGCTGCCTCCTGCCACGAGTCCGCTGCTTGGAACCACTCTCCTTCCTTGCAGACGGCTTTTCTGTGTTCCAGGCAGGTATCTGGAAAAGCACTTCCGGGGTCAAAGGCGGTCATTTCCGGTCCTTCGAATGTCGACTCACTTCCGGGGTCGAGGGAGTTCGCTTACGGTCTTTCGTGCTCGGCTGTTGCTGCCGGTTCCTGTAGGGGAAGAGAGAGAGGAGGAGTCCTAGTTGATAGGGACTCTGCATGACCGGACCTCGAGGTCAGGGAACCCACGCTTGGACGCCACCCCGGGGAGGTACGGGCTGCTTCTTCTCCACACTTCACTACAGTTAGATTCCTATTTATGTACATTAGGAGTGGCAAATACAGGGCTGGTCCCTGTGTGGTCCTGAAGAAGAGCTAGGGGAAGCTCGAAACATGTTGATCTCACATTGGAGTCTGACTCATCATAGTTAGGTTCCTCAGTGCACCCCCCTTTTAGACATACCAACCAAAGAGCAAGAATAACATTTATTGATGCCCACTAGCAAGGTATTTTAAACCACTTTCCAACCATTGCCCCAAAAATTGCACTACACATAGTCTACCCATAAGTGCTCCTACGTAACTCCTCAAGTCACAGCATGCCCCAGTTCGTAGAGGACTATGATGAAGCATGTCACCGTGGGGAAACCCTGGTGAGTGAGGGGACTCAAGAAAGAAAAATGTTTCTTTCTTCATTGCTTTTCTCTAACTTCACGAGTCAAGAGCCTTAAATCTGTGGACGAGGTCTCTGAACCCAAGACCTTGGGTTTTCTTTTTGAATCTGGGCCGGATGTAGTCATAAATACCCCACTGAATCAGACTGACAAGTAAATGAGAAGCCATGGTATACGTTGAGAGATGCGACACAGAGATTAAAGGAAGAGGAAATGAAAACCTCTATTTTCCTAGATACTGCACACAGATTAATGGAAGGACTACTTAATACTTCAGTAAGAAATAAGATAATTCGTACTGCTCCTTCTGCTTATAAGCAGGTAATGATGACATTGTTAATAGATGAAACAGGGAACACTTTAGCGCAGGTGATTGAGGCAGTTCATAAGTTGGGCGAACTGGGAGAATGGATGAAGTCAGAAAGACCCTCTGGACCTGAGGTTCATACAGATAATAACAGATTAACTAGACAAGACTTGTTTACAGCTCTAATGAAGGACGGGGTGAGAAAAGAAGAAATAGATTGGGAACCTACTCCAAAGTTATGGAGCATGTTTCGGAAAAGAGGTTTAGACAGAAAAGAAGGGAGCAGGAAAGTTAATAAACAGGATCATGAACAGAGACATTCGGAAGGAAGTGGTGATGAAGGGTGCCGAGGGAGAATGGAAGGATCCCCAGTATATAGAACATGGTACGAGAGGGAAGACTCTTCAGATCGCAAAGCTAGAAATGAAAGAGGCAGATCTCCGGAACTGAGACTTAGAAATGAAAAAGGTAGATCCCCTGATCGAAGATCGCAGAGTGACAGCAGAAATATGAGAAATTCATATTATGGAGAGAGAGTGTACGAGGAAGATGTACTTCCTAAACGCTATGAAAGTCTTTATCTGATTTGTCCTGGGCGCAAGACAGGAACAAAAACGACTAGGAAATAGGTCAAGCTCCGGTACAGAATTGGGCTCACAAAGATCATATACCCTATGTAGATATAGACATTTTTGGGAGGCAGCGTAATATGCAACGGGCCCGAGTCCTAGTAGATACAGGAGCGGAGGCCACCTTGATATATGGAAATCCCAAGAAATTTAGAGGACATTATTTTACAATCACACGATTGGGTGGTTAAGAGACCCCAGCAGTGCAAGCTAATCTCCAATTAAGAATCTGAAGAATACCAAAAAGAGAATATAGTGTACTAGTTGTGCCCTTATCTGAATATATTATTGGAATTTACATTTTAAAAGGAATTACGTTGTGTTTAGATGATGGGTATTATCATTTTGGAACAAAACACTATATCTCAGCTAACACTGTGAGAGTAGGTCGCTTGAAAATTCCGCCTGTAAAGGTGCCACAGTTGACTAAAGTGATATTGATGAAACAATACAGAATTCCAGGAGATCAGTGCTGCTATTCAGGACTTGATGGACGCAGGGGTTGTGGTTCCGATTACTATTGCATGGAATAATCCTGTGTGGCCGGTGTGCAAAAGTGATAATTCTTGGCGCATGATGGTGGATTACCGCGAACTGAATAAACACACACTACCTTTGACTGTTGCCAACCCTGACACTGTTACATTGATGGAGAGAGCTCAGAAACATTCAGGGACTTTGTATGCAACTATCAATATTGCCAATGCCTTCTTTTCTATTCCTATAGCTCCTGAATGTCAGGAACAATTCAGTTTTTCATGGGGTGGCAGACAAACGACATTTCCAAGTCTGCCTCAAGGCTATTTGCATAGTCCTACGATATGTCACCGGCTGAGGTACCGCTAATTTCTGGAGTGCAGATCTGTCATTACACTGATGACATATTGATTTAAGGCGAGACACAAGAGCAAGTCCAAATTCAGTTAGATCAAATTGTAACCTTTTTTCAAAGGAAAGGATGGGAAATTGCAGGGTCCAGCACAAAGTGTAAAATTCCTAGGTATTCAGTGGCATCAGGGAAATCGAGAGGTGGTCCCACAAGTGAGACAGAAAATTAAAGAATTTGCAGTACCCGGAAATAGGAAAGAGGCTCAGAGATTTATTGGTTTGTTTGGATTTTGGAGACAGCATATTCCCCATCTAAGTCAGAATTTGGCCCCTCGAGGTCACTCGAAAGAAAAATGCATTTGAGTGGGGTGAGCCACAACAGACTGCGTTTGAACTGGCGAAAGAGGCTATTCAGCATGCTTTGGATTTGTGGCCAGTGCAAGATGGTGATGTTGATTTGAATGTGACTGTACAGGGTCCATATGCAATTGGAGTTTATGGCAAAAACAAGGTAAGACAAAATTACCCCTAGGATTTTGGACGAAGAAATTGCCTGATGCTGGCGAGTGTTATACACCTTTTGAGAAACAGTTACTCGCATGTTATTGGGCTTTGGTAGACACATCTTTGGGACATGATGTAATTTTAAGACCTCAGATTCCAATCATGCAATGGGTTATGAGCTCTCTTAAAACCCATAGATTCGGACATTCACAGGAAGCTAGTGTGATCAAGTGGAAGTGGTACATACAGGACAGAGCTCGAGTGGGTCCTAAGGGTTCAGCGATTTTACATGAGCAGGTGGCGCAGGCGCTAATAGAAGAGACCAATGTGGAGTACAACGTACCTATAGTATAAGAATACCCTGTTAAATGGGGGAGGACGGTCTATGTTGTAAAAGTATCATAATAAAGAAATGTTTAAAAAAAAATAAAAGGGGTAAGCCATTTAGCGATCTCTCCATGAAGGATAGAAAGCATGTGTGGTTTACCGATGGCTCAGCCAGGTATTTTGGTGTAAAGAGGCAATGGAAAGCAATATCCTACAACCTTGTTACCCAAAAAAAAAAAATTGTTGAGCACAGTTGGTGAAGGAAAGAGCAGTCAGTTTGCAGAACTTTATGCTGTTTTTCAGGCATAAAAACAGGAATTACCAGGAGTTTGCCATATTTATACCGACTCCTGATCGACTGCTAATGGATTGTCGACATGGCTTCCTACATGGTACGCGCATAATTGGTTTACTAATAAGAAAGAATTATGAGGAAAAGAGTTGTGGAAAGAGGTGTGGGATATGCTTCCTCAAAGTATTGTTTCAGTGTTTCATGTCGATGCTCACTCTCCCATTGATTCACTTGATAGGTGGTTTAACCTTTTTGCAGACGAAAATGCTAATATCTCTGAGGCAGAGATGGAAACGCAGAATTCTGACCTAGTTGAATTGGCGAGGTGGGCACATCAAAAGTGTGGACATTTTGAAGAAAAGATTACTAGCAGGTGGGTAGCAGATAGAGGGATATATCTCCCGCATGATGTGATTTGAACCATAATTTTACAGTGCCCCATTTGCCAGCATTCCCGACAACGAGAAATACCACAGATAGTGAGAGGTCAGTTATATCGAATTAAGTCACCAGCACAGATTTGGCAGATAGATTACATAGGTCCCTTACCAACCTGTAGAGGCTGTCTATATATATGTACAGTTGTAGACACATACTCAGGATATTTTATTGCATCCCCTTATAAACGTGCTACTCAGATAAATACACTTAAGACCTTAGATTTGATCATGCTCTATTACGGAAACCAATTACAAATTTAATCGGACAACAGCACACACTTTAAAGGGCGAATGGTACAAGAATATTATGCTAGACACAATATTGAGTGGATTTTTCATATCCCTTATTACCCATAGGCTGCAGGATTGATGAGCGTAAGAATGGCCTGTTAAAAGATCAATTGATAAAACTGTCTGATGGTTCATTACGTAACCGGAGAAACCATTTAATTGATGCCCTACAAATTCTCAACAATCGTCCATTAAATACTTCTGATACACCCATTATGCGAATGTTGTACCCTTCTGTGCACGTGCAACCCCATACGGCAGAGGCTACCATTGTTTACTGGGAGATTACCTCCGGAACCTTGACTCCGCATAGAGCAACTCCTGAAGCTGCTGGTTTAGACTTTTTTGTTTTGTTTTGTTTTTTAAAACCTTTATTGTTCATTTCAATAACATTACAGACATGGGCCTACAACCACAGGGGCCGGCCTCTAATCAGAAATAGGAGCAAGTATACTACGGTATGCCACAGCTCTTCAGCCGACATCCCTGAGGTCCGGCAGCGATTCAGGATAAAGTTTGTATTAAATGCAGAATCTAGGGGCAGATGTATCAAGATTCCGATTTGCGAATTCTAAATATCAATTTTTTGCGAATCACTATTTAGAATTCGCAAAATGGAATGTATGTACAAAATCGCTATTTTTTAGCGATTCCTTAATATTCTTTATTTGCGAATTTGCATTTTGCGAATTCGCAAATGAAGAATAATTTCCAATGCATTCCTATGGGCCAGGAGGCCCACAGGAATGATAGGGCAATAATTCTCAAATTGCAAATTCGCAATTTGCTAATCGCAATTTGAGAATTATTTCAAGGGTGCAGAGGTGTCTCAAAGACACCCTGCTGCACCCCTGAAATTTACATGTGTGTGCATGTGGCACACATACATTCCCTATGGGCATGTATGTGTGTCACATGCCACCCTCACAAATGCCAAATAGGGCATTTTTAAAAGAAATTGCAAATTACCACCAAGTACAAGTTGGTGGTAATTTGCGATTTCTTAACACAAATTTGCAATTTCAAAATGTTACATACATATCATTTAAGGAATCGCAAAAATTGTGATTCCTTAAATGCTATGGCAAAATAAGGAATCACAATTTTTTGCGATTCCTTAAATTGCGATTTTTTTATACATAGCAAATCATGCTAAAAGGCCGTTTGCGAGTCGCAAAAGCTTTGATACATCTGGCCCCTAGTCACAGAATAGGATAAAGGTTTTATTTTAAATTAACTAAATAAACGTATCGGGTGTCACACAATCGAAAATACTAATACGGTGGCTAGGCGGAGCAACAGGATATGCAGGTCAGGAACAGCTATAATTGAGACACAGCGTTAAAGCATACTATCCAGGATATAAAACCATACAATACACAGTCTACATCAAGCGCCAGTCCTCAGAGCCCGCCCACCCAAAGATCAGGATAATGAAGAAAGCAAGAGCACCCGATCCGGATCAACGATACAATCAGAACGTTTCGCCAACTATACTAATAAAAGGAAGAAAAGGAAAGGAAGAAAAAGGCCATAGAAACAAAATAAAGGCAAAACAAACTCCCCCCTCCAGCCCCCCACCCTGCACCCCTGCAGTTGGCTACAGCCTAACCCCCCTAGCAGCGTGCCTGTCGCCCCGAATAACTAAAACCCTAAAAGTAGGAAAAAGTGGAGGAGGAGAAAACGTATAAGCACCCGGTGTCCTTCTCCCCAGCCGGACACCAACCACCCCTACGAATAGCACAAATAATACCAGGAGATATGACAGTGAAAATACTAAGGAATCACTAAACCCTGCCCGACCTCACTCTAATACCAGATCCAAGTCCCATGTCCGCCAAGGCCCCAAAGTCAAACCCATCGAAGCAGTCTCATTCTTGGCCCTTCCGATCTTGCACGGAAACACCATCCGGAAGCAGCACCGCAGGCATTGTAGATCTAGGATACGAGAGGAGTACCGAGGAGGATAGTCGACAGAGAGCCCAAAAAACAAAGTCGTTACCAGCCTTGATCATCAACATGCCCTCTATCATGGGCACCCTGTCCAAGAGATGTTCCCTCCGCAGAAGCGGCACAGCAAACGGGGAAGGCAGAGATGTTGTAGCAGCCCAGTCAGCTCCAACGGGAAACTCCAGGATAAAAAGGCAAAACAGAACCACCCCAGGAGACAACACTGGCGGGTGCGACCAACTGTCCGGGGAACCAAGTTCGCTACTCTTTGTCGGTACACAACACAAGGGCTGCACCAGATCATTTTGCCCTGGGCGGTCACCAGTGGCCCTCCCAGACCTCACGGGAAGCGTCGATATTGGTAGACGTAGTGGAAGATCAGAGCCCGGTCCCAAACAGTCCAAGTCAGGCCCATCGGCAAGCATATTATCGAGTCGACATTCAATATGCGCTTGTAGCTCCATGACAGCGGCCAGCACGGTCCGCAATGTCTGCTCTTTATTCGTCAGATCCGCCTTCGCTCTTCTGATCACAAGCATAGTGGTAGGCCCCAAGGAGCCCGGTCCTCCTGGGGGGGCCATGACAGAGCGGAGCGGGTCACAACTGAGGGCGTCCTGTAGACAAAGTGGCCCTGGACCTGCAGGCGAGGGCCCCACCCCGGCGGACCCCAGCGATGTCGAACCAGGTCCCCGGGCCAGGAGTCCCAGAGCCTCCACAGACTCTCAGGTCAATTGTCCGATGACATCAAGGAAACCACATTGATCGCCATCAAAATCAGATCTGGAGACTTCCACTGCTGAGACCGGACCCTGTCGTAGTCACACGGCCGATGTTGTTCAACTACGTCCCGGCTGGGCTCAAACTCGAGGCCCCGGCTTACAAGCTGTGTTAGGCCAGGATCCAGAAGACGACATAAAAGTCTGGGGATTGAACCAAACGATTCAGCAAAGCTTCATTTCCTTGGAAGTCGGGCGTGATTTCAGGATAAGTTGCAGGATCATCCGGCTGGAAACGGAGGTCGGAGGTGCTGGGCACCTATGCTGCCATCTTAGTTGGTGACGTAGCTCCTCCTCTGCTGGTTTAGACTTGCATACTTAAAAACAGCATGTGCTAAAACAAAGAGATAATATCCTCATTGAAACTGGAATTGGTGTCCAAATACCAGCAGGACACTTAGGTCTGATCGCCCCAAGCTCTGGACTAGCGCAAAAAGGCATCCAGGTGCTGGGCGGCGTAATTGACTCTGATTATCAAGGTGAAATCAAAATTATTCTGTTGAACAGTGGTGGTCTGGATTTAACAGTCCAGCCTGGAGATCGAGTTTCTCAATTGGTTATAATGCCAGTCTTTGGAGGTGTGGTGAGAAAAGGGTCTGCCCGACCCTCCTCACTGTAGGTGGAGAAGGAGGTTTTGGCTTAACTGATAAAAATCCAGGAGCCAGAGTGTGGGTATAGTCACCTAATCAACCCCCTGAACCGGCTGAAATAATTGCCAGGAGCAATGATAATACGTCATGAAACCTGGACAGGAAAAGTGGGACTGTGTCCCAGCTGACAAATGTTATCTTCGAGAATGAATAATGCCTATTTTTGACTTGTTTTTTCTAGGTCACTGTATGGATTGTCGCTGAGGGATGTGTCGCTGCTGGACTCCTATTGGCATGGTACGCATGGGGCCGAGATGGGCCGGGGAGAATCGAAAGCGAAACGATCGTCCGAGAGCGCAGAACGAACTCAATCTTGACTGATAAATTAAATGTTTGGGAGAATCTTGCACGCAGGATACTCAACAATTCCTATTTCTGCATGTCGAACATGAGAAGTGTCCCTGTCATCCTTTCCACGTGTTTAGTCTCGGTTCCAACTCCGACATCTGTTCTGATTGATGCTTTCAATGTTACAAACATCTACAAAAGTGTTAGCATTGAGACCGTGAAAAGTCGACTGTCAGTGTACGATTATTGTGCTTCCTGCACAGTATTAACTGATTTAGATGCACCCCAGACTTTCGCTGTCACCACTTATAACATCACAGAAGGTGATGTCTGTTTTGATTTTACATGTGACCCGCGATTAATTGGCAAATGTATACAAACTAAATTGGAAAATGTTTCCACACTTCCCCAGCATGTACAGATGTTGTGCTACAGTCATAAACCCTACATGTGCTCTTCAGTTCGTAATTCTATGACCTGTAGGCAAACTGTCTTTTCCGTTACTTAATACAAAAATGTCTTACTGCCAACTGGATGGCTCTTTTCTTATGGGAACATTTCTTGGTCCTTTATTCCAGCGAACATTTCTGGTGGGCCGTGTGTCTTAGCAAGACTTAGCCTTATTATGTTCTCTTTGTTTTCCTCTATGCATACTCGAACTGTACGTGAAGCACCACCATTGGATGAACATTGTGAAACTAATTTGCATTTACTTTCCAAATCAGACTATATTAGTTTAGCTGCTTCAATTTTAGGTATTCTTGGGTATTCTTGGACTATCGATTTACAATTCCAGAGCCATTAGTAAACTGGCTTGTCTTATGGTCAAATCTACCAATCACACTTCAACTGCTTTGTCAGAATTTGTATTAGACGCACAGGGTGAACGCCGAGCTTTTTTACAAAATAGGGCTGCTATTGATTATCTCTTGTTAAAGCATGATCATGGGTGTTCAGATTTTGAAGGTCTATGTTGTTTATAATCTCTCTGACCATTCGAAATCTATTCAATCCCATATTAATGCCTTGCACAATCTGTCTTTAGAAGTTCGTCAAAATTTGGATCAAGGGTGGTTAAATTGGCTTTTTGGGTGGCTGCCTGATTTTAATTTACTTTGTTCTATTCTGGGTGGTGCACTCTTGGTCATTTGTTTTCTGACCGCTATTTGTTGTTGTATTCAATCTGTACCAAACTTTTTGAATATGTCTCGACCAGGTACTATGACTAGATCTGTTAGTTATGTTTCCTATTATTCTAGTAATGATTTACATTCTGTCTGATGTTTACATACATTCAATGGTGTTGGACAATGGTCATGGGTGGAATGCAGTGACTGAGCCATTTTTATGGAAACTGGTCGATTATGACCGTTGCCCACTACCATCTCAGTATATTTTGCTCTATTATAGTGCTGTTTAGGCCTACATAATATGAATTAGCTGCAAGCAAGGCTCAATAATGCTTTTTCTGTTTCCAACTGTATCTTGCTTAATGGCAGGGCTTGCCTACTGGCTTTGGCATTCTTTAATGCAATCTTGCATACTAATTTGGGCTCTTTGCATGAGTAGTGGCCTATGCTTAAGCGACTCCAATTTCTAAGCTGTCGCCATCTTCTGAGCCTTTCTGGGTGAGGAGTCGTGTTTTGCTTCTCACTTGTTTTCTGCACTTCGTGTGCTGGTAGGAACCGGTTCTTATCGGAGGAATGTGCTCACTCTGCCCCGGAGTCATAACAAACGCCTAGCTACCTGATGCTGTGGCCTTGGCTCGGAGTGGTATGGAATCTAATGAGAAAAGGGGGCGAGGCTGGCTAGAAGCTTCAACCAACGTTTCCACTTGTACTAAAGGGGGTGTTCGGGTCTCGACCACCGGTAGTTCATCACAGTACAGACGTGTAGCTGTGACGGTGAAGCAGAGAATCCTGATTCGGCTGGAGAAACAGACTGCCTGGCGAAGTGGAAGCGGGATGTGTAGAAACTTGGTGAGGTGTTCCACTAACTCTTATATTCTAGCTGTTCTTATCTAACTATTGTCTCCTGTTTTCAGGTTCCATACATTTATATACATATAAGTTCTATATATGTGTTACTGATTGCATTTAGTAATTGCTTAGGTACTGATTTTGAAGAAGGCCTATTGTGACATAGTAGTGATTTCTTTCTTCTGTCCTTCTATCATTGTGTAATAAAGAAACCCCAGAGTATATAATTATTTGTTTGTGTTCCTTGGGATGGGAGGTCAGACCCTTTCTGACCCAAATGCTGTAGCACCGGAAGTATGGTAAGTTTCCCTTCCTGCAGGAAATTGTAGAAGGAGAGATGTCCCGCTCTCATCCAAGTAAGCCCAAAATAACAATTATTCCACCCCAAGGCCTTGTTAGGAGGAGTATGCGGTGATTATGTAGTCTCACCTGGGTGGGCTTTGTTGCGTTGTAGTACCTAGTGGCCCCTCATTTGCATTGTTGTACCCCGGGATGCGTTGTTTGAGTTGTTGTTGCCAGTGGTACTGATCTTGCAATGTTGTTGTTTGCAAGCTTCTCGTCAATCGCCATGTATTCTAGTTTGTTATTAGTATTATTCCTTTCTTTGGTAAGTATTGTGAAGTGTTGTGTCCTTTTGGGTCCCAAGAGCGGATAAGGTTGTATGTCCTGGTGATTGGCAGAATTATCAGGCCATTACAGGGGGTCAAAATGACCCTCCTTCCCCAAATCCTGTACATCATGCAGACTCTCCCGCTATATCCTCTGCCTAGACTGGTGACACAACTCCAGCATCTCATTGGGGGCTTCATATGGGGAAAGAGAGGGATGCCGAGACTCAGACTCTTTTACTTGGATTACTGTAATACATTATTTTTTAACGTGCAGCAGCAACATCTCAATAAGTTGCAAGTGCTTCAAAATGCCGCTGCTACACTTCTGTCCGGTTCTCCTAAATTAAGTTCAGTTTTAACAGCAATCCAAAACATTTCATTGCCTACCTGTCAAGAACAAGGTCAGATTCAAGGCTCTGTGCACTGCCTTCGAGGCATTACACAATACTGGTCTTGCTCACCTTAGACAAAAGTTTGCTTGATATGTACCCAATAGAATACTTGGTTGCTTGGGTGCCAAAACCCTGGTAATCCCCAAATTCAAGAAATCTAACTGGAGTGGAAAAAGCTTTATCATTTGTATGGCCAAGGCTTGGAATGAACTGCCTTACTTCATACGCTCTGACCCCCAACTTGCTCAATTTCAGGAATGAGTTGAAAACTTGGCTGTTTAACATCTAGGCCTCCTTTTTTATCATCTGGACATATCATGGGCATGCCAGAACACCTCTTGGTAACTGTGCACTCAACACAACCACTTAACATTAACATCTATGAACTCATCCTTCAGCAAGTTATTATACACCATATTCATACTCTTGCAGATACTTCTGAGGCCATCCAAAAGTACAGATGTGTAATAGTTCGGGAGTGGGTATATTGTAAGCCATCTTTTAATTGATCTCATACTTTGAATGTACTGGTCTCTGCAACTAGAACAGTTGATAAATTGTTATAATACATGGGAGCTTGCCATTCCTGTATGGAAGTTTGTCTATAATTTCATATTACAGGCAACTTGTGCATCACTAGTGGCCTATAATAACAAATTTGATGTTGCTGCTCAACTGTAAAAAGCTATCACAATTGACAACGGACATCACAATCCCTGCTGCCAGAGTAATCATCCATGGGAAAAAGAAGGATATAGAGCAAACTTAAAGCTGCAGTTTAAACAGCAAAAACAAACAAAAATATTCTTCTGGTGGCATCAGCAACTAGCAGATATTTCTGGCAACATTCTAAAATAGCCAACGTAAATACTGTGTAAATATGGACTTTGTTGTGCTGTTCAACTTTGGCTACTTTGGAATGTTATTATAACTTAATTTAGATCAACCACAGTGTCGGATCAAAACTACATTATTGCTGTGCTCTGAATCGAAATTTGCCTAGCGTAGTAACGGTAAGTTTCAATTCTATTAAGGACACGGAGGCGAGGATTATGCTTTTCTCTCTTCGCTGTTTATTCACATAACACCACACAGCAGCCAGAAAAGCATCAAAACGTGAAAATTGTTTTGTATTCCAAACACAGGAATATCAGAAAACATCATAATAACATTTTTTAATAACTACAAGTCCCATGAGATCAACATTAGGCAGTCCTTTCTTAGTGTCCATAAATCCCAATAT
This sequence comes from Lissotriton vulgaris, assembly GCF_964263255.1. Classification (NCBI taxonomy): domain Eukaryota; kingdom Metazoa; phylum Chordata; class Amphibia; order Caudata; family Salamandridae; genus Lissotriton; species Lissotriton vulgaris. The sequence continues at coordinate 114,303 of NW_028251749.1, read as the reverse complement.
AAGGCGTCCATCCTGTGAACTCCTCCTCTTTCTTCGTCGCGAGTCAGGCCAAAGTCTCAAGCATCTCGTTTCGCACCATCATTCCCTGGCGGAAAAAAGAACAACGTGAGCTAAGCCATCCCCGCTGGGTTCGAAGGCAAGATAACAAGACAAAGTCACAAGTCCATGACATGCAATCCAGAATAATAATCCACATTGAAATTCGGAAAGAGATTACTTACACCAGTACGGGCGGGATTTCCGCAGGAGGTATGGGTGGGATAATCCTCGCCTCCGTGTCCTTAATAGAATTGAAACTTACCGTTACTACGCTAGGCAAATTTCGATTCTATGTCAGGACCTGAGGCTTCGGATTATGCTTGTTCAAAGCTTGTCCACCACCAAACTAGCAATATCCACCACTGGCTTAAAATAGAACCTTTTGAAGGTGGAATCCGAAGACCAGTCCGCAGCGCGCATGAGGTCTTCTAAACGTGCCCCAAGGGCAAACGCTTTTGAGGCCATGGCCCCTCTTGCGGAGTGAGCTCCGAACTGCTTTGTATCAATACCAGCTTCCTGCATTACCCAACGCACCCACCGGGCTATAGTGGGGGAAGAGACAGCCTTGTGAGGTTTGCGCAGCGCAATGAGTAATTGCCGCTCGCCCGGAGGGCGAAGTTCCGTAGTGACCTTCTCATAGGTTTTCAAACACTGTACCACACACAACTTAGGGGCATCTGCAAATGCCGGATAAGAAATAGACCTTGTAGCCGATTTCGTACGGCGGCCCACGGTAAAGGTCACCCCATCCGGGGAAAACGCTCTCGCCGTGACATCTAGGGCACGCAGGTCCGACACTCTGCGACATGACACTAAACAAAGGAGCATCGCCAGTTTAGCTGATAGTTCCTTTAAGGAGAGATACTTGTTAGGCTGCCATGAAAGAAAAAGGTTCAACACCACGTTAACATCCCACAGGACGGAATATCGTGGCTCCGGCGGTAAAGCCAGACGCACTCCTCTGAGGAGTCGACACACAAGGGGATGTTCCCCGACCGCCACTCCATCCAACTGCACATGAGCTGCTGATATGGCAGAACGTATCGTGTTAATAGTCCGGTATGCTAAGCCGGCAGTAGAAAGGTCCGCCAGAAAATTCAGGATGGGAACGAGGCCAGCGACCATGGGATCCAAACCCCGTCGAAGACACCAACGAACCCTCCTGGTCCAGGCCGATCTATACCTCTTGGCAGTGCTGCCTGCCCAGGCCTTGGACAAAAAGTGCTGAGCTGAGTTCGAAAGGCCAGGGAACGACCAGCGTCGCCTGAAAGCCTCCATGCCATGAGGCGGAGAGAACCCTGGAGGAGATGGTGAGGGACCCCGTCTGGATTGAGGAGGAGACGAGGAAGGGAGTAGGATTGGAGAATCCCAGGAAAGTTCCAGAAGAACTGGAAACCACACTTGCGACCTCCACACGGGCGTCACCATCACCACGTCCGCCATTTGGCGGCGAATCTGGGCCGCGACCCGCACTATCATGGAGAAAGGCGGGAAGGCATACGGTCGTTCCTGACTCCAGTCCTGGAGGAACGCATCGGTCGCCTCTGCCAAGGGATCCGGTCTCCAGCTGAAGAACCTCGGCAGCTGGAAGTCCAGATGGGACGCAAACAGGTCTATGGAAAAAGGACCCCAGCATGCCGCCAGCCAGTTGAACACTTGAACATCCAGCTTCCACAGGCTGGAGTCTCGAAGATATCTCGAGTGCCAATCCGCCACTTGATTGGCCCGTCCCGGCAGGTATTCTGCTGTCACCGAGACCTGATGGGCGAGACAATAATCCCAAAAGTCTTTCACCATTTCCGCTAGTGCTCGCGATCGCGGACCCCCTAAATGGTTCACATACCGAACCGCCGAAACATTGTCCATCCGCAGAAGGACACATGACTTCACCGAGTCCCTCGTCCAGCAACGGACGGCGAACGAACCTGCTAGAAGTTCCAAGCAGTTGATGTGAAGTCGCTGTTCGTCGGACGACCAAGCGCCGCCTGTGGAGAAATCCCCGCAGCGGGCGCCCCAGCCGGACCTGCTGGCGTCGGACTCGATCACCAAGTCCGGAACGGACCCGAAAATCGCTAGGCCACGCCACGCCTCCATGTGGGCGAGCCACCAGGACATTTCCTCCTTGACCTCTACCGACAGGGGAATCAAGCGGTCGTAAGAGAGCCCCCTGCACAAATGATGCGCTTTCAGCCGCTGAAGGGCCCGATAGTGAAGAGGACCCGGAAATATTGCCTGAATTGACGACGAGAGAAGGCCCTCCACTCTGGCGACCTGCCGGAGGGAGGTGTGCGACTTGGAAATAGTTTGCCGTAGCACATGTTTGATTTTGGCCATCTTCCTGGATGGCAGACAGAGTCGAGTTTACCGAATCCACCACGAAGCCCAGGAACACCATTTGCTGGGCGGGCGTGAAAACCGACTTCTCCCTGTTGACGATAAACCCCAGACCTTGCAACAGGGAGATCGTCTGGGACAGATGAGCGGCCAACTTGCTCGGGTCCTGGCCCAGCAGCAAAATGTCATCGAGATAGACGATTAGCCGAATCCCCTGACTCCGCAGGGTTTCTATGGCCGGGTGCAGAATTTTTGTAAAGGGGCCGAGGAAAGACCGAACGGAAGGGCCTTGAACTCGAAAACCATACCTTTCCAGCAAAACTGGAGGAAACGGCGATGCAGGGGGTAAATGGGAACCACCAAATACGCATCTTTGAGGTCCAGACGGACCATCCAATCGTTCGGGAGCAAAACGTCTCTCAACAGATGGATGCCCTCCATCTTGAAGTGGTTGTACACCACCCAGCCATTGAACTCCCTGAAGTTGATGACTGGTCGTCTGCCCCCGTCTACCTTTTCCACAAGAAAAATATTGCTCAGAACCCCCCCGGGGTGACGCGTTGCTCGACAAATAGCCCCTTTGCGCAGCAGCGCCGAGACTTCTTCGTCGATCAACAGCACGTCTGGTTGAGAAAAAGTTATGGGCCGAGGAGGCTGTAACTGGCGCGGGTGGTCGTAAAACTCTATGCGGAACCCCCGCACAGTCTGAAGGACCCACGCGTCCGTCGTAATAGCCGCCCATGCCTGGGGGAAACATGCCAACCTCCCCCCAATAACAACTTGATCCGCAGGGATTACACTCACTGTGTGAATTGTTGCCGCCGGAGTCGTTCCAGAAGTTTCTGGGCCCTCGGAAACGCTGACCTCTGGTGGGGTAAAAGTTGTTGTAATTCGCCGAGGAGTTGTAGCCTCCTCTGCCGGAGCCATGCCCTTTACCGGGCTGTTGTTGACCACCACGGCCGGTCGTGAGGCCCCTACCACGATCAGCCCCTCTGGAAAAACGCTGGTGGAAGACCCGCTTGATGGTTGACTGGGCCTTGTCCAGGGAAGTGAAAGTGGAAACAAACTTTCCCAGCTCCTTTATGAACGGCTCCCCAAAGAGACCAACTTGAGCAACAGCGCCAGCTTCCGATGAAGCCAAATCACCCAACTTGGGGTCCAGTTTAATCAGCAGCGACCGACGCCGTTCGGTCGAAAGGGCACAGTTAGCGTTCCCCAGGAATATAACGGCCCGCTGTGCCCAGTTGGACAACACTTCCGGGCATATGCCGCTGCCCGACACCTTGGCTTCCTCGGCCATATCCAGGATCTTGGTGAGGGGGCCAATGGTGTCCAATAGCTTGTCCTGACAGGAGCGCCAGGAACGGTCGATCCCCTTGCGGGGGTCCTTTACAAACTTCGCCATGAAGGTGGCCATCTTTCCATCTAGTTCCGGCGTCATAGCCACTTTCCCATCCAAAGTCGGGCGGGGGCATTCGCCCCTCAAACAACTGCGCGCCTCCTTCTCCAAGGGCTTGCGGAGGCGGCCCGCCACAAACTGCGCCACCTTGTCCCCAGGCGCCCAAGCAGCCGACCGTGGGTGCATGATTTCATCCGGGTCGAGCATGCCCGAAGTGTCCTTGGGCAACTCCGTCGAGTTAGATGCCGGTCGCCACAACCGTACGGAGTCTTCGTTGTCGTCATCGTCAGTATCCACAGGGGAAACACCCCCCGGGGAGGCCGGGACAGCATCCGCCGGCGTCGAAGGAGTCTGAGGCGGGGGCGCCTCGGAGGCAGACCCGGACGCCTTAGCCAGGAAAGCGTCTCGTAGGCGCTCGAAAGCGTCCTTGTCCACGCCTTGCGCACCACAGGGACCCGCGTCCCCACGTGGCTTCTTGGCCGCCGGTGGCCGGCTAGGATCGTTGGCGGGCATCCCCGCGAGGCCCGGCGCCAACTTGGCACACTCTTCCACAATGCGGGCCGACAGCCTATCTTCCATAGGCCCCACGATTTCCTGCACGCAACGGTAAATCGACTGATCCACAGCCGCATAGAATTCGTCGTCTTGGAGGTATTGGTGTGACTCCTCCTCCTCGACGTAGTACCCCTCAGCCATGGCGTCCACAACGCAGTAAAGAAGAAACAGGTATCTGAGGGTTCCGGTGGCGTAGACAAACTGCCACGTGTGGGCCAACCGGAGGTTAGCAAGGTTTTTGGCCGGCGGAACCAGGCAGTCACGAAGGCAGCACCAGCCTTCACAGCGCGCCGACCCTCTCTCCAGAGACCAGGTCGTACCGCCTCCCAGCGCGCTTGAGCGGGTAACACCCCAGCGGAAGCTGATGCAGGAAAAGGTGCTGAAAATCGCCCGCGGGCGTCAACGTGGTCACAACCACCAGTACAGACCCCAACGGGGCGTTGGAGTACAGGACAGTACAACCCAAGAGGGCGTCAGGGTTAGGCGGCAGCAGGGCTCCGGCGACGTCGACTCCCCAGCGCGGCTCCAATCAGCGAGACGGAAGCCGCGCGCGGGCAGGCGAGACGCTACGGCTCCCTCTAGCGGTGAAATCAACACCGCGGAACACACGGGGACATCGCGTAAGGGGCGAAGGCGTCCCCGCGATGGAAGGGGCTCTGGAAGGGAAAAAAAACCCACAGACCCCCCAAAGCAATAGCAACTGTCTATGCAAATAGAATGACAAATATGCAAGAAAACACAAGACCTCAGCAGACACAAAATTGTGAAAGAGAGGGAGAATAGTACTTAACTGGCTGCGAAGCAGCGAATAAAGAGGAGGAGTTCACAGGATGGACGCCTTATATTGGGATTTATGGACACTAAGAAAGGACTGCCTAATGTTGATCTCATGGGACTTGTAGTTATTAAAAAATGTTATTATGATGTTTTCTGATATTCCTGTGTTTGGAATACAAATTTTTTTTCAAGTTTTGATGCTTTTCTGGCTGCTGTGTGGTGTTATGTGAATAAACAGCGAAGAGAGAAAAGCATAATCCGAAGCCTCCGGTCCTGACATAGAATTGTATTTCATTTTTTTAATGTATATGTGACATTGAATTTCCATATATTGACAAACACTAAAATGATAGCATAGTGTTTTATTCATCTGAGCATGCTATATCTGCTTCCATATTGTACTTACAAACCTAACGGAGGTGCTAACTTTTCGTTATTACCACTGCCATCTTGTATCCTATTTTGATTTCTGGCAACATGTTTATGTATTTCATGATATAGCTAATCATTTGAAAGATAGAATCTATTAGCATGTTTCTAGACAATCTGTGCCACAGCTTTCTTTTTTCAGCCTGATTTGTATTAAACTGATTCTAATATCTTTTTGGTACAAATATGGAACTTCTTTTTGGTGTGTTTAATTTTGCACTACAGATTCTACTTTTATTCTTAATGTATGCAACACTCTCTCTTTATTATGAAAGATCAAGGATTTAAGAGGTTTACCGGAACAGCAATGGCATGACCATATATTAAGAGGAATAAAGTCCCCCCAATACACATAATAAAGATATTTCAAGTCACATGCCGTTGTAATGGAATTTTGCCCCCCGCTTTGTTCCTGTACATGGTCACAGACAAGGGCTACTTAATTGCAACAAGGTCAGCCACCAGCATATGCTAACCACTTCTTTTAAGCTTTTTAACGCACTTGTTCATCCTACCTCATTTTCCTGCACTGCGCCTGTACTTTAAAGTTGTTTGGGCTGTTTTGGGGGGCTTGAAAATTACTATCGTACACTGTGCCGTACTTGCCTTCTTTGTTGGGCACAAAGGGGTTGGTATTAGAGACCAGCACTATCGGGTCTTCAGTGAACATTTTAGTGCTTCCAGCGTATGCTAACCGGTCCACCACAGCGTTTGCTGATTGAGTGGAGGGAGCACGACGCTATATTTCTCCCACTTCTGGTGGGATAGTCTCTGCCGCCATTTTGGAGCAACAGATGGTCTAGTCTCCAGTTCCACTAAGTATAAATGGAGGGGTGGACGCGGAAGCGCAGCAGATGCGCGCAGCGGGCGAGCCAAAGGCAATATTTATGCGCCCGTACGCGCCCGACACGCGACCAGCGCCAGCCACCCTGCCCGTTTAGAACTAGGTAGGAGGTTTTCAGCTAGGCACTTATTAGACTTAAACTTAAAAAGGAGTGTGAGCATCACCTGGATGCGGACAGAATTATGGGACCATTGTGATGCTATAAATGTAAGACCCAGATATCTTTCTGGGCTAAGGAGAAGAGAACTGTTGAAGTTAAGGGAGATGGTCTTCAGAGGATCATCAAGGGAGGTTTGATAAACGCACGCTCACTAGGTCTACACGCACTAGAGGTGAGGGAGCTGATCATGGACAATGACCTAGATTCCTTAGATGTGACCGAATCCTGGCTAAAAGAGGATTCAAACCCGGATATTGCAGTTGCTTTGCCACCAGACTTTACAACATACAGAGTGAATAGAAAAAGTGGGAGAGGGATAGCTATCCTACATAGGAAGACCCTACCTTTGAAAACTTTTTTGATTCCAGGTCTTAGCGGAGCAGAACACATGGGTTTCTGCTGCATCATCAATACTGTATAACACAACAAAGTAGGGAAGGGTCCGAGGGGAAACTATATTTAAAGACCCAATAAACCAGCCTACACCCCCAATTAAACTAGTCGCAAGAAATAAAGACTGGTGGCGGTCTGTGTTGAACACTGAAGACTGAGCAGATAGAGGCAAGTGTATGAGTGTTAGGACATACAAGTGTATGAATGGAAGGAAATTAATCTCATCAGCCCACCCATATGGCGGAGCCTCACCATCTGGGAATGAGTAAGGTCATGGTCCAGCTAAGGAGACACACCTGATGATGTAGTGTGTGTTTTTCTCCAATTCTCCAAGACCACCGAGATGGATCCGACCCAGAGTGCTATGCGTGGGTATAATGGTGTGGGAAAATAAATTGCAGTGAAGAAAAATGTGAAACAAAGATCAAAACAAGTGCTAGTCATGGCAGCCAATTTTAACTAGCACTTGAAATTAAATGAAATGAAAAATTATATTTATATAGCGCGTAACTACCCGGAGGCCTCGCAGCGCTTTGTTTTGATCTTTGTTTCACATTTTTCTTCACTGCAATTTATTTTCCTACACCATTATACCCACGCATAGCACTCTGGGTCGGATCCATCTCGGGTGGTCTTGGAGAATTGGAGAAAAACACACACTACATCATCAGGTGTGTCTCCTTAGCTGGAACGCAGATGGAGAAAGGGCTATGAAGAATCTAATCGTCTGATTTTCAAAAAAGTTGGGAAAAGATATCATGCAGCCATCAAATCAGCAAAAAAAACTACTTTTCTAATCAAATTAACATGGCAAAACATAATCAAAAAGAGATTTTCACAATTGTAAAATCATTCACTGACCCCAAGGGGGTACACGTAGATATTCCTCCCTCTCAAAAGTTATGTGAGGACATCGAAATATACTTCGATGAAAAGATCAAGGCCATACAAAAGAACTTTGTGACCCAAGATCCTTTGGAACCTTTTGAGGCACAGGGGATCTCAAAAAGCGATGGCAGTTCAGGCCTCCAAGCCTTTAAATCAGCCACTCTCTCTCAGACTAAAGAAGCGACCTTGGCTTGTAAATCAGGATCTCCTCTGGATGCTTGTCCTCCGATGCTTTTACATCATATAATCGACATCGTTAACCCGGTGATTAATAACATTGTGAATTCTTCACTGGCTACGGGGACGGTCCCAGATGAATGGAAATTCGCTATTGTAAAACCCTTGAAGAAGAAGCCAAATGTCGACCCCTTAAATCTTACTAACTATAGGCCCATATCTCTGTTACCCATCTTGGGCAAAATTACAGTGAAAATTGTGTATAAGGAGCTTTCTAATTACCTTGAGGCAATACAGGCTCTTCATCCCCGCCAATCTGGTTTCCGACCAAAATACTCAACTGAGTCGGGGTTGCTTGAGATATCAGACACTATCAAATTCATTCTAGACGAGGGCAAGAGGGCAGTCTTGATCCTTTTAGATTTATCAGCAGCGTTTGATTCCATCTCTCAAAAAATCCTGGTCACCAGATTGAGATCATGCGGAATATCAGATCATGCTCTGACATCGATTACATCTTTTTTGACTAATAGGACACAATCGATCTCGTTGGGACCGTTTATGTCACCAGTATAAGACATTACTACAGGGGTGCCGCAGGGGGCTTCTTTAAGTCCTCTGGTGTTCAAAATATATATGGCCCCTCTGGTCTTATTGATCTCTAACTATGGCATCAAAATTAGGTCGTACGCCAACGATACCCAATTGATCCTTTCCCTGGATAAGATCACTACCAATGCAGAGGGAAATTTTTAAATCTGTCTTACAGCTGTGCTACAATGGATGAGGGAAAATCACCTCTGCTGCAACGCCAACAAAACAGAAATCTTACTAATTGGTAAAGATAACCCTTTCCATCCAAAGGATTGGTGGCCAGATGATACCACTGCGCCGCCATCAACGGTGGAAGTGGCTAAAAACTTGGGCGTGTGGTTTGACTCTGCCCTTTCTTTCAAGCCTTATGTTCGGAAATTGACCGGGACCTGCATTGGGTTCATAAAAACTTTGAGAAAATGTTTTAATTTGATCCCCCTAGCAGCCAGAAAGACAGTAGCCTCCTTGTTGGAATCAACAAAACTATCCTGAGGAGACTACAGGTAGTCCAGAACGCAGCGGCCAGACTGGTTTTAGGACTACCACTTAGGGCGTCAGCCTCAGCTGCACTGATGACCATTCATTGGCTCCCGGTCCATAAAAGGGTCTTGTTCAAACTCTTATTGACAACTTTTAGAGCCCATCGTCATCTAGGTCCTGGATATCTCTCAGTAAGATTCAGGCCACATACAACTGCAAGAACATTAAGGTCTACCACTGCTAATCTGCTTAGTTTACCAGCATTTAGATTAGCCACGAGAGGCGGAAGATCAGCGACTGTCTTGGGAGCAAAAGCCTGGTACAGCATGCCCAAGGAGCTCAGAGCTATCGAAAAGGAGGGGCAGTTCAGAAAACTGTTAAAGACGTGGATTTATGGACTATCAGATGCTTGCTGTCAAAATCTAATTTAGGCTTTTGTCTTTCAGTTGATCTAGTGTTGTCTATAGCGCCAGGAGACTCCTTTTGGAGTGTCAGTTCGCACTTTACAAAATCACTTTCATTTCATTTAATTTAATTTCATATATATCTCATATGCCCTACCTTGCAATCAATCAGGGAATTGTGAAGCACACCACTCACCCATGAGGGTCTCAAGGTGCTGGGGGAGAGCAGTTCTAGTCAATCCAAGAGCCAGGTTTTGATGGTCTTCCTGAAGATGTGCAGAGTGAGGGCATGTCTTATGTTGATCAGGAGCTTATTCCAGGTCTTTGCCACGACGTAGGAGAAGGCTCTTCCACCCGTTCTGGCACTGCGGATATGTGGGGTTATGGCAAGGGCAAGGTCGGCGGATCTGAGGTTTCTCTTGGGTATGCGAAAGGCGATTCTTTAGTTGAGATATTGGGGTCTGGTGTTGTGGAGGCATTTGTATGCGTGGGTGAGTAACTTGAAAATTACTCTCTTCTCGACGGGAAGCCAGTGGAGGTCTCGCAGGTGAGGGGTGATGTGTTCGTGTCGAGGGATGCTCAGGCTAGTCAGGCAGCGGTGTTCGGTATGGTCGGGAGCTTGTGTAGCAGAGATTTGTTGATAGGCATAGAGGGCGTTTCCGTAGTCCAATCGGCTGGTTATGAGTGCATGGGTGACTGTCTTTCTTGATTTGGGGGTGGTCCATTTGAAGGTCTTGCGAAGGATGCGGAGGTGGAGGCAACGGTGCTGATATGTAGGGTCATGGAGAGGGAGGAGTAGAGTATGATGCTGAGGCTCCGGGCGTAGTCCGTGAGGGTTCAGGGACTGCCGAGGGCAGTGGGCAACCAGGTGTTGTCCCATCGGACGGGATGGGTTCGAGGATGAGGCTTCTGTCTTCTCCGAGTTGAGCTTTAGGCAGCTGATGCTCATCCAGGATGCAACGTCTTTCATTCCTTCCTAGAAGCTGAGTCAGATGGGGAGGGGCTCCTTAGTGAGGGAGAGGATGAGCTGGGTGTCGTTGGTCTAGGATACTTTGCTGAGCACATGCTGTCTGACGAGGGCGGCGAGGGTGGCCATGTAGATGTTTAAGAGGGTGGGGCTGAGCAATGATCCTTGGGGTACTCCGCACCTGATCTCTGTGGGTTTGGAGAGAAAGGGAAGGAGTTTGATTCTTTGGGGTTCTGCCGGTGAGGAAGGAGTGGAGCCAGTCAAGGGTGGTTAACTGTATGCAGGGGTCGTGGAGTCTGGCGGTGAAAGTGCGGTGGGAGATGGTGTCGAAGGCTGCAGAGAGGTTGAACAGAATCGGGGCTGAGGTGTGTCCTTGGTCGAGGAGCATGTGGATGTCGTCTGTAGGGTTTGACTTCTGCATGTTTTCATTCATTGGGTAATGTGCTGGCTTTGAGAGAGGCGTTGATGGTGCATCGTAGCTCCGGTGCAATGGCGATGGCAGTTCAGTGGAAGATGTGCGGAGGGCAAGGGTCTGTGGGGGCTCCTGAGTGAATGCCTTTTATGGTCAATGCAGTGGCTTAGCTGGTGACTGATATCCAGGAGGAGATGGTAGGCTGACTGTCGTTGCTGGGGGGGCGGAGTGGGTTCGGTGTCCGGGGTCTGTTTGTTGAATTTGCCGTGGAGGGATCTTATTTTCAGATGGAAGTAGGAGCTGAGTTTGTTGCAGCGGTCCTGTCAGGGTGTGACGTCTGTGGCTTCGCTAGGCGGCTTGGTGAATTCCTGACTGATGTTGAAGAGTTCTTTGGAGATGCGGACGTTCGCGTGGATTTTGTTTCTGATGAGAGTCTGATTGGTGGATCAAATGAGTTGGTGATATTCTGTCATGGCGTTCTTGTAAGTGGAGCGGTCTTCTGGAGTTTTGCTGTTTCTTCAATTCTTCTCAAGACGTGTGCAGGTGCGTCTGGATTCTTGGTGGTTGGTGGCGAATCAGGTGGCCATCCGTCAGTTGAGGTTGCGTAAGGGGGTGAGCTTGTCTGCGCAGTTGGTGATCCATCTGTGAAGTTCTTTGGTTGCGAAGTTGGCGTCAGTCAATGTGGGGGGGGGGGATTTGCGGTTGAGGGTGGAGTTGAAGTGCTCCACGGTGACCTTGCTCTAGTTCCTTTGCGTAGGGCGGGGTGCAGGTTTGGGTGTAGTGGGTTTGTTGACTTGGAAGGATTGCCTTTAAGTGGTACACTGACTGAAATAGTGTTTTATTCAACTACTATATGTATGTGTATTTCTATTGTTAAGGAGATACCACATATAATGGCCCATAATGTTCAATAATATTTTGCATCTGGTATTCCTTAGTTTTCAATACATACAGCCTGATTCATCATTGGGAAGTTTTGCGAGTCTGAAATAGCGATTCATAAGGAATAGCTATTCCAGACTCGCAAAACGGGATTCATGTAGGAATAGCAATATTTTTTGCGATTCCTACAGATTCCTTATTTGCGATTAGCAAATTGCTAATCGCAAATAAGGAATAAATCCCCATTCATTCCAATGGGCCACAAGGCCCATAGGAATGAATGGGGAGTATTCCTTATTTGCGATTAGCAATTAGCTAATCGCAAATAAGATAGCGATTTAATGGGTGCCAGGGGTGTCCAGAGGACACCCTGTAGCACCCCTTAAATGCTAATTTAAACAGGTGTTGCGCACACACATGTCCAAAGGGCATGTGTGTGTGCAACATGCAACTTAGAAAAATGCTTTTAAAAGCTTTTTTCTGAGTTTTCGCTATTTACCACGAGGTTTGACCTTGCGGTAAATAGCGGCCCGAAATTGCGATTTCGCAATTTGAAAATGGATGATGAATTGCATTTAAGGAATCTCAAATAGAGATTCCTTAAATGTAATGCCTCGCAATTTTGCGAATTCGCTATTACCGAGTTTTGCATTTGGGATGATGAATCCCAAATGCAAAAATTGCACTCGCAAAGGGCCAGATTCTCAGAATCTGGCCCTTTGCGAGCGCAATTACCTTTCATGAATCAGGCCGATAGTATTTAGCATACACAATATAATCTGGTCTTATACTGGCTAAGTAAATAGAATGTTTACTGCCTAATTTATCAGTTAATTGTGTTTTGGAATATCTTTTACTGGGGATACTAAATCTAATACAATATAAAGAAATATAATACCTTGTATCCCCGACTTTTAAAAGGAATCTGTAGGGCGTGGCCAAGATGGCGGCGAGAGCAGACGTGTAATTCCACTGCTCCCGCCGACGGCCGTTTCTTAGCACCAGTTCTGGTGCTCCGGAGTCTTCTGAGTTGGACCCGTGGGCTGCCGAAACTGTGGACAGAGTGGAGCAGGTCCAGAGATAGGGGACTCGCATTCGCCCGGCTGCCCGGCGCTCACGTGCTGCGAGGCGCCCATCCCCCACCGAGCCAGTAGCGAGGCCCGACCCAGAGCGAGTGAGGAGAGGCCGTGCTGTGGATCCTGGGGTCCCGGGCTCGGAGGGTGCGGAGCTGCTGCCTGTCCACCCTGGGCGAGTCCGGTTGTGTGCTGCACCGGGGCTGCGGTCGCATCTGGAGGAGAGATTTGTGAAGTCCCGGGGCATCGGAGCCCTGAGGAGCGGCGGAGCCGCTGTGCCGTGGGCGGAGTCCCGGGAGCCGGAGTAACAGCCAGTGGTGCGGCGGAGGCGCCCTGAGACACGGCCGGTGAGTGGCGGCCTGAGCTTAAGGCAGCAGAGTGTTCCAACGATGAAGGGAGCACCTTTCGCAGACGGACTTGCTCAGGAGTGCTGAGACGGATCGGGGGTGACGCATTAGGCCTCGGTCTCATTTGACTGGCGAAGGCGGTGAGGCCTTGAGGAGTGTCCCGGCGTGGCGTAGTGACATTGAGTGACTTGCCCTAAGACTCAAGGTCGCGGCTTCTGTGAGGTCGGAGTCGGAAGCCCACCGGCCCGAGAGCCATTACAGGTGAGGACGCCGCCACGGGGGCAGTTTGCGGCGGCATTAGAGGAGCCGGGAAGAGTGAGTGTCCCCCCCAGGGGTTGAGTACAAGAGTCCGACTGACCCGAAGTCTGCACGGGACGGCGTGAGACGACTACAAGTGAGTGCTGCTAAGACATAAAGAAGCGAACTCGCCAGACTTGGCGAAAGGGGGACGCGGTTGCTACGGAGAATCAGAACCGCCCTGCGAGTGCAGTGAGAAGTACTTCCAGGCCTGCAGAGCTGGGGCGTTGATCCGCCGAGCAGATCACCTGTCGGGGTTACGGAATGTTGGCTGGCTGGGGCTCCCGCGGCAAAACGGCGAAAGAACTTTTCGCGAAACCGCAAACCCCTCCACAGAAAGACACTGCAGCTTCAGCGCCAAAGAAAATGGAGCAGTGCACAGGCGGCGGAGCGGAGCCCATCACAAAGGCATTTCTGGAATCCCTTTTCACGTCCCTGCGGGATGACATTCAAACCTTCAAGACAGAATTTGCCAACAAAATTAAAGAAGTCCGGCGGGAGATGGACGGCATAGGAGAACGGGTGGCAGATCTCAAAACCAAAAGTGACAATAAAGATACCGAACTGGCGGCCCTGCAGCAGGAAATCATTCGCCTGCATGACCAACAGGTAGATCTCCAACTTCACATGGAGGACCTGGATAATCGTTCAAGGCGCCACAACATACGTATTCGAAATGTGGCCATGTCCGATGCCACTCAGGACACGTTCCGCTATGCCAGAGAGCTCTTCAATCATGTGCTGGGGAGGCCACTGGACTCGACGCTCCATCTCGACAGGGCGCACAGAACGGGACCTCCTCGGGCGTTGGCGGCGGCCCCTCCGGACATTTTGGTGTGTGCCCAGGACTTCCGCACAAAAGATGAGATACTACAAAAGGCACGACAGAAACACCCGATCTCGTTCCAGGGCTCTTCACTGCTGCTGTTCCAAAATTTAGCAGCCCTCACGCTACACAAGCGCCGTCTCTTCAAACCGGTCACGACCCACCTACAAATGAAGAACATCCCATACAGCTGGGGACACCCCTTCCGTCTGGTCTTTCGGCTAGAGAACAAACAGTACCAACTTCGACCCCTCTCGGAGGCCTGCCGTCTGTTGGGCATTGAACAACTGGAAGAGGAGGACGAGGCCCGGAGAGCTACATCGGAGACGGAAGAGCAAAGGCCCCAATGGCGCCAGCAGCGGCGGCGGAAGAGAGTAAAGAAACCTCCAGTGACGGAAATTGCGGCAGGACAACGAGCGGCGGTGGAGGCAGTGGCAGTTGATGGTGGGGCTGACCCCACAGGATGAGGGCCCACGAAGAACTGATGGCAGATCTACCCGTTCAATCCGAGCGGCTGTTGGCGGGAGAGAGCTCCCGGGCAAATTAGTAAGACTACCCCATGCTGGGGGCATTTTCCTTTTTCATCTCAGGATGAAGGACTACAACAGTTTGCGGTGGTGGGGGGTGGGGAGGGATTGGGGTGGATGGTTTGGTCCATGGTTCATTGGATGGGAAGGTTGGTCCCGCCTCCGGAGCTCGAGGCTCAGTCGATGGAGCTGGGTCTTAAATGTCTGAAGGAGAACTTACAGGGTGGTTATCACAGCGGGGTCGTGTACACGCTTGGCTAGATGCTGACGGATGATATAACTATTCTCACTTTAAACGTGAGGGGTTTGAACAATCCCGTCAAGCGCAAAGTGGCCCTGCTGCAGTTGGAACAGTCCCAAGCGGACATTTGCCTCCTACAGGAGACACACCTTCTGGGCAGGGATTGTCATCTGCTTAGATCCCGCAGATCCCCCCTACAAACTTTCTCCTCAAGCCCTGACAAAAAGGAGGGAGTGGCGATCCTGGTGGCACAAAAGTTTAGAGGGAAGGTGTTGGGTAAGACCGCAGAAATTCAAGGCCGCCTGTTGGTATATAGGTTTGCAGTGAAGGATGTGACTGGCACGATTTACGGGCCGAACGAAGGGCAAGAAAAATTCCTACACAGAGCACTTACCGACATCACTGACACTACAGACCGGCACCTCTTGTTGGGTGGGGATCTGAATTTAGTTTCTGACAACATACTGGACAGGTCCTGTCAACGCACTACACAGGTGGGAGCGCTCTCGGACGTGGGCCTGACCCGGGTGAGAGATTTGGGCTTGGTGGACCTTTGGTGCTCGTTTCACCCTGGGGAGACTATTTGCTCGCCTCCACAGCTACCCAAGCGCTTGTCTCTAGCGTTGACATAGGTACAGCTTCCCTTTCCGATCACGCACCGGTCACAGTCAACCTGTCCGTGCCTGCGGAGCAACTCTCTCGTAGAGTGTGGCGCCTCCGAGAATCGTTACTGCAGAGGATTGGGTGACCGCCAAAATTCAAAGCGTAATAACAGAATACCTTACTCACAACAGTAACACTGACACCACCTTGGCCACACAGTGGGCCGCACTGAAGGCTGTCCTCAGGCGGGAATTTATTTCTGTCTCGACAGCAGAGAACGCGGAACGTCAAGTCAAAAGAGACGAGCTCACGCGACGGACCAGGGAACTTGAACAAATACACAGGACGGGGGCCCTGAGAATATGGCGGCAACTGAGAGCGGCCCGCCAGCAGCTTGCAGCCTTAGACCTGGACAGGGCTGAATACGCCGCCTTGCGGCTGCGTCACGCGTACTATACGGGTGGGGACCAATGCGGGCGCCTACTCTCGCATAAGCTACGCGAGGTCACGCGGAGGCGGGAAGTAAAGGAATTGAGAGGGTTGGATGGCCTAACAGTGACAGGAGATAGCGCAATAGCAGAGGCCTCCAGCACCTACTATGAGGACCTATACGCGGCTGCCCCACCAGATCCTGAGGCGGAGGCAGACTTTCTAGCAGCCGTCCCCCTATCTGCGTTGACGCAAGATCAGGCTGAGTGCTTGGAGAGGGACATCCGCCCGGAGGAAGTGATTGCGGCCATTTCACGACTCTAATTGGGTAAGGCTCCTGGCCCGGATGGCTTCCCGGCGAGCTTCTATAAAACTTTCTGTGTCCAGATAGTCCCAATACTTTCCCAACTCTTTACCTCCTTTGTGGAGGAAGGTGCGATCCCGAGAGACCTATTGGAGGCTTCTATCGCTGTGATACCCAAATCGGGCAAAGACCCCGCGGAATGTGGAGAGTACAGAGCCATCTCTCTCCTAGACGTAGATCTCAAGCTTTACACCGGGATTCTTGCCTTCCGACTGGGTCCATACATGGGGGGCCTGATTGACCCTGACCAGTTGGGATTCATCCCAGACCGGCAGACCTCTGACAACACCAAAAGGCCCTTTCACCTGCTCGAAAAGGCTGCCCGCACGGAGGGTGAGTACATGATGCTGGCCATAGATGCAGAGAAGGCATTTGATAGGTTTATTGGCCCTACCTAGGGAAGGTGTTACTGAAGGCAGGCATGGGACCCAAATTCCGAACCAGGGTGTTGAACTGCTATAAATTTCCCTCTGCTACGGTTCGGGTAAATAGCTGCACGTCGCCCAGGTTCAAGATCGAACGAGGAACCAGACAGGGATGCCCGCTGTCAACCCTGTTGTTTGCCCTCATATGGAGCCTCTCAGGCAACTACTTCGATCAGGCCCGGAGGTGCAGGGGATCAAGTTTGGGGCGACACCCACACCATAAGCCTATATGCCGACGATGTGCTAATATCACTGACCAAACCTCGTAGCTCCCTTCCAGCGTGTATTGCTGACCTCATACAGTTTGGCCGGGTCTCGGGCTTCAAAGTCAATATGACTAAGTCAGTGGCCCTCGACCTGTCGCTAGAGACAGACACACGCACCCACTGCAGGCGGCGTTTCCCATTCAGTGGACATCAGAGTCGGTCCCTTACCTGGGGATACAACTCGCGCCTTCCTTACAGACCTCCGTAGAGATTAACTATGCACAATTGCGGCGGAAAATTAGGCGGGAGTTGGGGCAGTGGAAGTATTACCCATATCTTGGCTGGGCAGAGTAGCAGCTGTCAAGATGACGATTCTCCCCCAAATACTATACCTCTTCCGCACAATCCCCCTTGCTCCCCCGCGAGGATGGATAAAACTGATCCAGTCGGAATTGACACGGTTTATATGGAATGGGAGGAAGCCTCGCCTGAAGCTTCGGATAGCTATGCTAGCACCGGAACAAGGCGGGATAGGGATCCCGGACCTGGCGACTTATTTTCGAGCAACTCAGCTGCGCTTCCTGGCAGAATGGGTTAGGTCGGAATCCGGGAGAGGCTGGCTTTTTCAAGACCAGGCGGTCACCGGACGGACCCTACAGGAGATCCCCTTTATGCGTCGAGAACATAGACCCCCTAATCTCTATGCGCCCGCTATCACAAGAGTACCGCTAGAAATTTGGTACCGTGTGGGGGTTAGTCAAGAACTCACCACCCTCCCATCACCCCTCACCCCCATCATCGGGAACCCGGACTTTCAACCCGGACTGGATGGGAAAGCCTTTGCACGCTGGAAACCTGCTGGATGTCGTGCCCTCCATCATATTTATGGCCCAGAAGGCACGATTCCCTTCCCGCAGTTCCGTCAGGAATTCGGTCTCACGGAATCCGAGAGGCTCCGTTATTTGCAGGTCTTGCATTGGGCGGCTCAACACAGAAGTGCGATCCTTGGCAGATAGGCGCTTGACGGCCTTCGAGCAGTGGCTGATCACCCGCTCCACGGATAAGCAACTGATCTCAGACCTCTATAGAATGCTCATGCACAAACACAGATACACATACCACTCAGGTAGGGCTCGATGGGAACGAGATCTGGGGAGAACCCTTACACACAAAGAGTGGGAGGGGGTGTACTATAGGGCACGTCATTCTGCCTATCATATGGGACTTACAGATACTCTAACGAAGGTAGCGACCTACTGACACTACACTCCCGAACGTCTGTATGAGATGGACAGCAGCAAGGATCCCCTTTGTTGGCGTGGCTGAGGGCAAGTTGGCACACTGGTTCATGTACTCTGGGAGTGTCCTTTGCTGCAGGGGTACTGGGACCAGACCCCGACGGACGTAAACGAACATTTCGACACAGATATCCCACGCTTTCCCGCCTACATCCTCCTGGGGCTGCCTAATGCACTGACCTATCCCTTAAAATCCCGGCGGGGTCGCCTGATGGCCATTGCACTGGGATCAGCTGTACGGAACATTGTGGCGCGCTGGCAGACGAAACAAATACCCACACGCCAGGGCTGGCTTCACCGCCTTTGGATGGTCCTGGGCATGGAAAAGTTATCGCTGTCTAGGGCAGGAGAGGGAGCGCGGATGTATGACGTTACAATGCATGCTTTTACCACGCATGCTGTTACAACGCCAGTTTTACAACGCAAACCTTTACAACGCATAGTGCTTTGGGGTGCTGGATAATGAATAGTTTAATTTACTATTCCAACTCCAGTCCCCGTGGACACTAGGGAAGGTATTGGATAGTAAATTAAATCTATTCCCTATCCTAGAGCGCCCCCCAGCGCAATGCGTTGTAATGGTTTTCGTTGTAAAACCTGCATTGTAATAGCACTGCGTTGTAAAAGTTTTGTTGTTTCCAGGGAGCGCGCTATGCCAAGCTATGGCAGCCATTTCTATCTTTATTGGCTTCTGAGTTTACGGAAGTAACCTGTCCGAGATACCTCCGACTGTTGAGGTTACCAGGGGCTGAATTGGAGGAGGGAGGGACTAACCCAGTTCTGAAGAAGGGAGGAGACCAACGGAGAGAGTAGATGAGAACCATGAACAATAGGGAATGCGGGTAGGGGTGGTTGGGAAGGGGGGCGTTATAGGGTGGGGTACAGGGAGTTTTGGGATTTGGGTATGGGGGGGAATATTTAGGAGGGGTCTTTCAACTTTGGACTAATTCAGGTGCCTGGGGTGCACTGTACCCTGAGAGGACTTCGGGGCGCCATGGCGATGGGAAGGTACGAGAGGGGAGGATGGCTGAACCCAGACTGTGTACTTCTGCTAATGGTTAAGGCACTCCCCAGTTGGCACACATGATGATGTACATGAGGGATGTTTTCAAGTCACACTGTATTGATAACGCGGACGGCCCATCCTGGGTTGTAGGCGGCTTGCTGTGTATAACATTGCTTCCAGTGAGATGGCTAGTGTCTTGTACCTTTCCTGTATGATGAGCAATGGGTCGGCCCTTGAACTCAACTCTCTAGCTGCTGTTCTTTAAAATTCCAGGTTCCATCATATGTCATCGATGAGCTCATACATTCTAAATTTAGCATCAAATCCTTACATATCTTCCTCCTTATAATATATTAACAAAACAGGAATACTATGATAACATTTAAGAGCTACAATATACATTACATTAATAATAGTGAATAACAAGCATGGTAACAATAATACAATAAGTTAACTCTGGATCATATTTTGATCCTGGATCTTACAAATAGCACCCATACTTCTGGTAGTTCCATTTTCTAAACCCCCCACATTGTGCTTGACCTCTCTCACTTTGTAAGGAGCAGCATATTTACTCCGACCCTTACAAAAAAAACATCTTAGCTTGACAACCACCCAATCTCCGGCTTTCACACAACATCGCTTCACACCCTTCTTCTCATTATAATACATCATGTTTTTGATTTGCGATTTTAAAACGTTCCTCTGAGTTTCTTCTCGATCAACATTAATATTAGTTACTACTCCTTTCAACCATACTGGACACTCCGTTACTCCAGGACTTCTTCCTTTCAAGACCCTATCGACCCAGATGGATTTGTTTATATCGCGAAGACCAATGCACAAACAAATTTTACCTTCTGCCTTAGGCGCTACCACAATTGGCGCCAACCATTCAATGGCTTCAATGGGTTCGATAATTTGTTGTTCAATAACTTGTCTAATTCTATCGTTAAGAGATCCCTCATAGCATTAGGTACACTCCTCATCTTATGTACAACGCGTTCCGCTCTCTCTTTCAATATGGTTTTATGTGAGAAACCTTTTAACAACCCTAATTTGGGGGGAGAAGCTACACTAGCGAACAAGATGGCTGCTTAGACTCCCGGCTCCGCTGACCTCTGTCTCCTGCCAGGTGATCCTGTCATGAATCCTGTCTTCACGCCCTGCCTCCGTGTGTATGAACCGGATTGCAGCTCGATGGTGCGATCCGGAGATTTCTACCGGTTTGTGTTAAAGTTTGCGGCTTAGCCGAGCTTGGAAGCCGGGGTCTCGAGTACTGGCCCAGCCGGGTTCCAGTTGAACAACATCGGCCGTGAGCGTGTGGCAGGGTCCGGTCTATTGCTGTGGAGGTTTTCTTGGCTGATTTTTATGGCGGTCCGCTGAGTTGGTAAACATCAAAGGAGGGGTGCCGATGCACGACTGAGGCTGTGGGCGGAGGTCCCTGACCCGGTGACCCGGTCAGCCACCCGCCGGCGTTCGCTGGGTTGGGGTCTTCGCTTACGGTGGCGAAGTGCAGATCGATGCCGCTGTGAACATGGAGTCCCTCTCTGATGTTGTCCGTTCCACTTTTGACTGTTCCCCCGAGGAGACCGGGCTCTATGGGGGACGTGAAAATGGTCGATATCGAGCGAGGAGCGGTGGAGCGGACTGAGAATGAACCGTCATTGCGAACTGTGCTGGCGGTCATTGGGGCTCTTCATACTAATGTGGAAGCCCTTATTCATAAAATTATAGCGCGTTCGTTTGAAATTGGGCAGATTGGACCGGACCCTGCTCCACTACAAGGAATGAAGCAGCTCGAGATACCCACGATGGCCATTTTGATAGAGGAAGCGGGCCCCGTGCAACGAGAGGTGTCGGAGCCTCCGGTCAGTGTGATGGCCGATGGGAGCGAGATCGGTGATTCGAAAGGATCGTCAAGCCTACTATCAATGATGACTGTGGAAGGACTAATCGGTGCTCCCTTTCCGGAGACTTTTGATGAGAACTGTTTTGGGCTTGAAACCGCGTCTCTCCCCTATCCGCCAGTACCATTACGATGGCGGAGGAAACAATGTTGGGAGCTCATGACGGTGAGGAGAGCCTTTGGACCTGAGGGAGTTCTCAGTGACTTAACATCTTTGCTTGATCTCAGTTTGAACTTTGCTGCACTTCTCCCGCATTTTGACTATCCTGTGGAGGCGGCAGTTCGTCCGGAAGGGGTTCGCACTTCCGATCGGAAGGGTCAAGGATGAGACTGATATACTGGGTTTGACATCGTGGTCTTGATGGATGTGGGATTTGCTACCATGATGCTTGCGGGAGGTTGGGCGGTGTTTACAGTTTCCCCTGTTGCGTACTGCATTAGCTTCTTAAAAGATTTGTGGATTTACTCTTGGGGATTCTTGGTTCTGGCGGGAGGGAGGGGGAACCGGGGGCACGTACGAAGGTGCCCTCCTCCATTTTCTATTTTTTAGTATTTAGTTAGATGGGGCGACAGACACACTGCTAGTTGGGGTTCGGCGAAAGCCATATGCAGGAGTGCAGGGTGGGGGGATGAGTATTAGTGTAGTTAGTGTAGGCTGTGGCGTGAATATTTTTGTCATTTATCCCAATTTCGTTTTTTCGTATCTGGGGGCACTACGCCTTTCTTTATACTGTTCTGTTGGGTGGCGGGGACTGAGTACCGTAGCGCATCAAATGTAGCTTAATTGTGTGCAGTCAACCATTATTGAAAGATCTATGCATCGATGTTTCAATGACCCCGCCCATTGTTTTTTACAGCAATCCTGATATCTGAAAATGTTTGCTTATTATTGTAACTGAATGTGATGTCCCAGATACGTCTTTGTTTTATATTTGAAAATAAAAAGAAATATATAAAACAAAAAAACAACCCTAATTTATCAGAGAATACATCCGGATGTTTCCCAATGAGATCCTCACAGTCAGTAACATCTGTAACATCAACCTCTTTCACTCCTTCACGCTCAGCTAGCATTACAGGTTCAGGGGCATTGGGATTGATGATTATTCCTAAGTCACGCTGATGGCGCCAACCTAATAAATTGGAGCCATAATCAGTAATGTATACTCTACCATACACCTTCATACCTTTGAAATCGATAGTTAACCACTTCTATCCCACCCTTGTCGCCAATGTAAAGATGCTCATACACTTAATCTTGATGTGTAGGAGAAATGTATTGGTTGAGAAGATAAGATCACAGTATCCCCAGCTGAACACAATTCTCTAGCTGTTTTTCTTTAAAATTCCAGGTTCCATCATATGTCATCAATGAGTTCATACATTCTAAATTCAGCATCAAATCCTTACAGAATCCTTAACAAGTAGACTCTCTGAAATAACCTTTATTTGATAGGAGATTACAGTATATTTATTTTTCTTTACTATTTTACAAGATTTCACATCGGTTGTTTTGAAGGGGATACCAAATATTAAGGCCTATATGATGCTATTTGGTATCTCCTTGTGTTCAAGGTTTAACATTCAGCAATACTCAATTTGGCATGGTCTTGAATTGGCTAGGTGACTGGAATAAGTTTCTGCCAAATTTACCCTTCTATGTGATTTTCTTATTTTAAAAACCTTTTATTGAAGTTAATAAAAACACATACATCACAAGCAGTATAGTACAGACATGAACCCTCAAGGGAGTAGTGCAGCCATAAGACCATTATATAAATAATACCAAAAGCGAGCAAAGTACATAGACACAGCCCTAACCATGTTCCCTAAACTCCCAGTCAGGGCTCCACACCTCCTTCAGGATTTACCAGGGTGTCTTCCCCTATTCCCAGATATGATCTCCCCTGGGACCAAATCTTTTCTCATTTTCAGGGGCATCTCTGACCTAGCTAGATAGTTCTTTCAGTTAACATGCACCAATCTATATATTATCCCCATCCGCCAGCAGCTGCGTGTCTTGTGATCATCACTTCTGTGCTATATTTCCTTTGGCCACTGACAGATCCATGGTGGAGCCAACTGCGGTCGGAGGCGGAGGTTACTCGTGATGGGGATTAGGACAGTTCTACTCTTTACAAACGCATTAATATATTAAAGGGGTATAGAACCAAGTTGATATACAGGATACATTACGGGTATCAACAAAGATCTTTTGAAAATGTGGCGTCCCCACTACATTACATTGGAAGAATAAGCCAAATTTAGATTCTTGAAAAAGTGGACCTCGGCCCCGATCTGCCACCCATTGAATAGTTCCAGCAAATAACGACTTTTGCACTCTGATAAGAAGAGTATGAATACGGTCTTCATGATACTTGGCGTATAGAGCAAATAGCTTCAGATCATGCTGCTGAAGAGTGTAATCCAGTAGGATCAAGCATACCTCAAGAGATACCTCTCGTATTCCCATAAAAAAAAAGATTTGTTTGCCAGGTCTAGAGATCCTATACCGAATTGTTTCTGGTTGGTCCTAAGGAAGGGGGTCCCTACTGCTGTGTTTTCCACCGAAACGCGTCGACCAATTCTTTCCATCTTTAAGATCTAATGACTTTGGTCACATAGTGGACAACAGATCCAATGTTATAGGGTGTGGAATGTTTATTTTTATATGGAATGTATGTTTAGGAAGTATGTATGAGTATTAGTGTGTGGTTCTCTACCTGGTTTTGTATAAATTATTTTTGTCTTCTGCATGAATTTGTATAATTTATGATATACATGTATGGCTCTAGTACACTTTGAAGAATGATTAATCTTTTAACTGTAGTACTAAAAAAATGACATATAAAAAAAGGCTAAATAAGTTTCTTACAGAAAAATGAAATAAAATGAGTAAAAATCAATTTATAAGTGCAAGACATGTTTTGTGTATGTCCTTCAATTGAGAGGTATCACCTGTGGGAAAAGCAGTTATAGGTCAAGAGGGATTTTTCTAGTTGTTTGGTATTCTTTTCCCCTCTAATCCCTGACCTTAAATCATCCATAAGAGGGGGTCCCTTTTCTATTCTACTTTGCTAATGTAAAGATGCTCATACACTTAATCTTGATGTGTAGGAGAAATGTATTGGTTCAGAAGATAAGATCACAGTATCCCCAGCTGAACACAATTCTCTAGCTGTTGTTCTTTAAAATTCCAGTTTCCATCATATGTCATCAATGAGTTCATACATTCTAAATTCAGCATCAAATCCTTACAGAATCCTTAACAAGTAGACTCTCTGAAATAACCTTTATTTGATAGGAGATTACAGTATATTTATTTTTCTTTACTGTTTTACAAGATTTCACATCGGTTGTTTTGAAGGGGATACCAAATATTAAGGCCTATATGATGCTATTTGGTATCTCCTTGTGTTCAAGGTTTAACATTTACCAATACTCAATTTGGCATGGTCTTGAATTGGCTAAGTGACTGGAATAGGTTTCTGCCAAATTTACCCTTCTATGTGATTTTCTTATTTTAAAAACCTTTTATTGAAGTTAATAAAATCACATACATCACAAGCTATATAGTACAGACATGAGCCCTCAAGGGAGTAGTGCAGCCATAAGACCATTATATAAATAATACCAAAAGCGAGCAAAGTACATAGACACAGCCCTAACCATGTTCCCTAAACTCCCAGTCAGGGCTCCACACCTCCTTCAGTATTTACCAGGGTGTCTTCCCCTATTCCCAGATATGATCTCCCCTGGGACCAAATCTTTTATCATTTTCAGGGGCATCTCTGACCTAGCTAGATAGTTCTTTCAGTTAACATGCACCAATCTATATATTATCCCCATCCGCCAGCAGCTGTGTGTCTTGTGATCACCACTTCTGTGCTATATTTCCTTTGGCCACTGACAGATCCATGGAAAACCACATATTTGTTATAGTGGGGTGATGGAGCGTCCCCCCAAATGTGTAACAATCACGTCTTGGCTGAATCTGGCACCTCAATTTCCAATACTTCTCTGGTGAGCTTCTGCAGTGACAACCAGTAGAGATGAATCATGGGGCACGTCCATATGATGTGAAAAAACGTCACCCTCTCTCCACACCCCGGAGCCATAAATCTGGGATGCTATGACCCATAGCATGTATACTGGTGCTCAGCTGCGGTCCATGCAGGTAACAGCGGTGGGGCTGGGTAAGGGGGTATTTTGAAGGACAATGCTGAGGGAAAATGCATTATTTATTTAATTTTCCCTCAGCATCATCCCTCGAAATCGCCCCTTACATTGCCCCACTGCTGTTGCCTGCACGGTCCGCGGCTGCTTGTTCGGGTGTAATGTGAGCGGTGCAGTATGCGCGACTGGATGAGACAAAATCCCGATTTGATCGCCACCTCCCTGAATTCCCCAGTGGCTTTCTCGCACTCACCCTCCTTTAAGGGCCCAACATTCAACTCCCATTTTTAATATGGAGCGGCAAGAGTGTCTGGGGAGTTATAAATCAATTTTTTATACATGAGTAATGCCTTTCTTAGTAGCGGTTCTGTGAGCATCCGGTTCTTCAATGGGGAGGACTCCATGATCAGAGTATTTTGGGGGATATGCGTCTGTAGCGCATTTCGAAGCCTGAGATTATTTGAAAGTTTACACTGGTGAAAACTCAAATTGGGCCTGCATGTCAGACAGACTAAGCATAGAGTTCCCCCTCCAAACATCTCTCAGGGTAGAGATAATAAGATTCCATTTTGTTAATCCTTGAAGATTCCCTACTTCTCTCAAAATACCACTGTTCCACAAAATCGGCCTCCCCGTTCATCCCCAGAGCATTTGCAGCTGCCCTCCAGATCTGTTCACAGGTTTGGGTTCTTCATGAATTTCAATATCTTTTTGTGTGGAGATACCAAATATACGAGCTGATATTTTGCTATAACATCCCATATCTTCTACTTTTCAAGGGTTATCTTTTATCGACAGATATTTTGAAATGCTTTATATTTGGCAGGAGGTTCGGACAGTTTTTAAGGTTAAAAAGAAACTGTACTGCCATGAAAGACTATGAGAAACATGCTGAGGTGCTCAAACAAAATTTTTTAGAAAGAGGATACCCAAGACGCATGGTACGTCAAGCATATAAAAGAGCAAAATATTTTAACCGTGAGACTCTGTTCAAAGAAAAAGCGGCATCCTCCGTTCAAATACAACCATTAATTTTTTTAACCAACTTTAGCCAAGTAAGTAACAAAATTAAAAACATAGTGAACAGAAACTGGCATTTAATCACTAACAAAACTCAAGACAAATTACCTAAACCCATGTTCTCATTTCGAAAAAATATGACGATCCGCAATAGGCTGGTACATACCTACAGAGAGAACAGACATACATCTCAATCATGTATAAATAATGCACCTCTGCCCATGGGAACTTTTCCATGCCAGGGTTGTGTGAATTGCATTAATATCATTAAAGGCAGCTCAATCACCACGATTAACACAACAGTACAGATCAGAAGCATTATGAACTACCGCACCAAGAACTTGATATATTAAATACAATGCCCTTGCAAACTATGTTACGTGGGTGAAACGTCCAGAGAGGTACGTATTCGCCTCAACGAACATAAATCAGCTATCAGAAATAATAAGAAAGGTGCACCGCTGACGGAACATTGGCGGTTAGCAGGACACAATATAGAAGATCTGAGATGGTGCGGCCTCAAAATAGTTACTCTGAAGACAAGAGGTGGCAACACAAATGTAAAGAGGAAAAAGAGAGAACAGTTTGATATGTCGAGATTCAATAGTGTGAGATGTGGCTTACACAGTAGAGAAGATTGGGAACAAATTGTGCATTAACTAGAAATCTTGCTAAAAAATCCATCCAGATAGCCACACTCAGACTAAGAAATATGCTAATACAAGAAACCGTAGTGGCAATCTTCTGAACTTGGTTTTGCTATTACACACGTGATCCATCTCGTGGTGTAACACAGCATCATTGTTGCTTTAGGGTAGATATAGGAAATATCACACAACAAACCGACCAATAGGGCAAGAAGGTTTAATATATCGATATTCTCTTTTAGCCAGAAAGGTATGGTTAATATAATGACCTTGTTGGCATACTGTACTTAATACGCGCCAAAAGCCCAGCCCAAATTGGTAAATCTAATTGAGTATGGAGAAACAGGTGCCCGCCGATACAATGTATGCCTCGTGTCTCAATGAACAAATACATTTTTTTTTTTAAGTCGAGGAGACATTGCAAGCACGAGTAAAAGCGCAATACATTCCCATAGTAACGGTATCCCGATTGGCCGATTTTCGTCCAATCACATAACAGATAATACCAACAACAACGTGGTTAGAAATGCGGAACAGGCTGAAAAAACGCGTTATATTTCCATGGCAACCCACTCGGGATTGGTCAAGACAGGGCCCATCGGTATACATGTATGAAAATACCAATTAGAAATCCTTTTATAAAAGCCAGCCTTGAAGGACAGTGTAGTTGTCTAAATCTGAATCGAACTAAAGACGAAACCGGCGACGCTGTGACGAGTAGGGGCAGGGAGGCCGAAATCATTTACAAAGGTACGTGGAAGCAAAAGCGGTATTTAGACAAAGCGCGAGACTAGCAGATTCCGAAATAAATAACGGGCATCTTTTTCGACCATAAGATTAGGCTGTAATATCAGGAGCGACTTGTACAATATTTAAAGATATTATTATCTGCGATGGAAATATGGGTACTAGTATAAATAATAGCCCATCACATAACAAGGAGAATTATCTAACCCAACTCCATAGTGCATATACATTATTGCATCTTGTTACAAGTGGTAGTAGCTTGTACAGTTCCGGTATATATCCCCGGTCTTGGTGTTAAAATTTATCATGGACGGTTTAACACCTAAAAAACTGTAATGACCGGGGGGCGTGGCTAGCAGCCGAAGATGGTGGCCACAGCTTGGGGAGGCTCCCGTTGAAAGGCGGCACCCCCCATTAATCCGTTATAATTATCCGACAATCATTTGTGCCTGAAGGGGCGGACCGTGCCTGGAGTCCTTGCAGCGCCCAGCGGAGCGTTCCAGTGGCGGAAGAGACTGGTGATCGGCCCGATACAGCCTGCGGAGCGGAGGGGAGGAGGGGCCTGCTATCCACCAGAAGGCAGCGGTGTGGCGTGCGGCTGGAGCCCGACCGGAAGTGGAGCATCGGCGGACGGGGCGAGGCGGAAGTGCCGGCCCCGCGGGTGACCTGCCCGTCGGTAACCGGACCTTTGTCCTGAGCCCCGGGAATCGGTGGGGCGACTTGCTGGGCCCGGCGGAGGTCGGCGCGCCCGCAGATCCGGAGCGGCAGGACAAGAACAAGACGGCAGACTCCTGGAAGATGAAGCCGCCTTATTGAGTGCCGGGCCCGTTCAAATCCTCAGGTCCCGTCATCCGCGCTGCGGGTGGATGCAGCGCACCGGAGAGTGAGGGAGGAGCGGTGGAGGCATCCGATTGAGCGGCGGCCGGCCGCGAGGCTGGTGGTGAGTTATATGCCGCCCTCTCCCCCCTCCCCCGCCACTCCACAGAACTAGCTTGCACACTGGCGCACGGAGAGAGTCAGAAGCGCAGCCGATGGGAGAGGAAGCGCCGGGCAGAAACTGACCACCCACTGCAGAGAGAAAGTGCTGCACCTTACCTGATCGGGCAATAAAACACTATAGCGGAGGGGGCTCGCCATATCACCCCAACAGCCATATTAACCAGCACAAAGGTTATAGGGCGCACAGGGAAATATACTGCATGAGCTCCGATTGCAACCTGGAGCAGCCTCAATCAGCGAGAGCCTACCGGGGGACGCTGGGGCCAAGTCATAGCGGCGGACCCACCGGAATCACTGCGCGAATCAGCTCTCTACTGACACTGATATATCATATCGGCGGGGGCCTACAAGAGGAAGACCATGTCCAACAGAGGACCAAAACACGGGACAACGCAGGCGAAATTAGACAAATTTGCGTATGAAAAACAGACGCTTCCCCAGGAACAACGCAAGCCCACCGGAAAGACAATGGACGCAGAGGGCACAAAAAAGGCCACACTTGAGGATGTAATGGCAGCGCTGGCCCAGGTTCAAGTCACAGTGGGCGCCACGGCCACGGAAGTAACATTGATACGGGCGGACCTCCAGAAAATCAATGAAAGGGTCAAACAGGTGGAGGTGGTCACCAAATCCTTAGTAGAGGATGTGTCCGAACTGCAAACAGCAGTGGAAAGACTGCAAACGGACAACAAACTACTCAGGGACAAACTGGATGACCAAGAAGGGCGCTCACGACGTAACAACGTCCGAATCTTAGGCGTGCCGGAATCGGAAGATACGGGCGCTCTCGACCTCTACGTGGAGGACCTGATCAACACCAGGCTCCAACCGAAGGGACTCTCCAACTTCTTTTCGGTGGAAAGGGCACATAGGGTCCCGGGAGGGAAACCTAGGACTGGAGGTCCGCCAAGACCGATACTTGCAAGGTTATTTAACTTCAGAGACTGTGACGCCATCTTACAAGCGATTTACAAAAAGGGGGTGGTGATGAACAGAGTGTCTGAGTTAAACAGACCACTCTTACCCAGTCCAAAGATCAGGGCTTGATCCATCACCGTTATTTATCTCACTGCCCCATCCCAGCTCAGAACCTGGCTATATGCAAATCAGTCTGTCCCTGGCCCAGTGCATCATGGGAACAGGGCAGACTAAACTACCAAGCCAATTCTTCACCAGAAAGGAGACAAGCTACCGGGGACCGGTTTCTGGCATTTCAGCCTTCTTCGGCCCGGCTTGCTTGAATCCTGATGGAGCAGTGAGAAAGGGACTCATGTCTGAGTATTCCCTGCCACACCTATAGTGGCCAAAAACGATTTACAAAAAGGGGGTGGTGATGAACAGAGTGTCTGAGTTAAACAGACCACTCTTACCCAGTCCAAAGATCAGGGCTTGATCCATCACCGTTATTTATCTCACTGCCCCATCCCAGCTCAGAACCTGGCTATATGCAAATCAGTCTGTCCCTGGCCCAGTGCATCATGGGAACAGGGCAGACTAAACTACCAAGCCAATTCTTCACCAGAAAGGAGACAAGCTACCGGGGACCGGTTTCTGGCATTTCAGCCTTCTTCGGCCCGGCTTGCTTGAATCCTGATGGAGCAGTGAGAAAGGGACTCATGTCTGAGTATTCCCTGCCACACCTATAGTGGCCAAAAACGATTTACAAAAAGGGGGTGGTGATGAACAGAGTGTCTGAGTTAAACAGACCACTCTTACCCAGTCCAAAGATCAGGGCTTGATCCATCACCGTTATTTATCTCACTGCCCCATCCCAGCTCAGAACCTGGCTATATGCAAATCAGTCTGTCCCTGGCCCAGTGCATCATGGGAACAGGGCAGACTAAACTACCAAGCCAATTCTTCACCAGAAAGGAGACAAGCTACCGGGGACCGGTTTCTGGCATTTCAGCCTTCTTCGGCCCGGCTTGCTTGAATCCTGATGGAGCAGTGAGAAAGGGACTCATGTCTGAGTATTCCCTGCCACACCTATAGTGGCCAAAAACGATTTACAAAAAGGGGGTGGTGATGAACAGAGTGTCTGAGTTAAACAGACCACTCTTACCCAGTCCAAAGATCAGGGCTTGATCCATCACCGTTATTTATCTCACTGCCCCATCCCAGCTCAGAACCTGGCTATATGCAAAGCGTGGAAGGGTATTCTCAGATGTGAGACCCTTGCTCATTGCACCATCAGGATTCAAGCAAACCGGGCCGAAGACGGCTGTAATGCCAGAAACCGGTCCCCGGGAGCTTGTTTCCTTCCCAGTGTAAGAATTGGCTTTTGTAGTTTGGTTTGCCCTGTTCCCATCATGCACTGGGACAGGAACAGACTAATTTGCATACAGCCAGGTTCTGAAACTGGGATGGTGCAGTGAGCTAAAAAACGGTGTTGGATCTAGCCCTGATCTCTTGACTGGGTGAGAGCTTTCTGCTTAATTCAGAGACTCTGTCCCTCACCACCCCTTGTTGTAAATATTTTTGTCCACCCTAAGCGTGGAAGGGTATTCTCAGATGTGAGACCCTTGCTCATTGCACCATCAGGATTCAAGCAAACCGGGCCGAAGACGGCTGTAATGCCAGAAACCGGTCCCCGGGAGCTTGTTTCCTTCCCAGTGTAAGAATTGGCTTTTGTAGTTTGGTTTGCCCTGTTCCCATCATGCACTGGGACAGGAACAGACTAATTTGCATACAGCCAGGTTCTGAAACTGGGATGGTGCAGTGAGCTAAAAAACGGTGTTGGATCTAGCCCTGATCTCTTGACTGGGTGAGAGCTTTCTGCTTAATTCAGAGACTCTGTCCCTCACCACCCCTTGTTGTAAATATTTTTGTCCACCCTAAGCGTGGAAGGGTATTCTCAGATGTGAGACCCTTGCTCATTGCACCATCAGGATTCAAGCAAACCGGGCCGAAGACGGCTGTAATGCCAGAAACCGGTCCCCGGGAGCTTGTTTCCTTCCCAGTGTAAGAATTGGCTTTTGTAGTTTGGTTTGCCCTGTTCCCATCATGCACTGGGACAGGAACAGACTAATTTGCATACAGCCAGGTTCTGAAACTGGGATGGTGCAGTGAGCTAAAAAACGGTGTTGGATCTAGCCCTGATCTCTTGACTGGGTGAGAGCTTTCTGCTTAATTCAGAGACTCTGTCCCTCACCACCCCTTGTTGTAAATATTTTTGCCATCTTACAAGCGGCACGAGTGGCACCTGCTATTCAGATCCAGAACTCGCGGATTGCCTTCTTCCCGGACTACACGGCCGAGGTGTCAAGGAAGAGAAGGACGTTTCTGGAGGTTAAAAAGACGCTGAGAGAGAAGGAACTGCCCTACTCGATGCTCTTCCCGGCCCGACTGCGAGTAGTGGCAGACAAGAAAGTGTGTTTTTTTGATTCCCCGGAGACGGCTCGGGACTGGCTTGAAGGTTGGCGCACGACAGAGCACTCGAGGAGATCGCACAGGCCCAACTACAGCCACAGAGACGACAGTAGAACTGGCTCCCAAACATCGGGCCGGGGGGGGGAGTGGAGGGCTCCCCTCCCCTCGGCTCGGCCGGCGCGGGTGGTGAAGAATGACTTGCTCTCATGGACCTGGAATGACAATACTTGCTGGATATTAAAAATACTGTGTGATAGCTGCGAGTGGACTCTGGCGTGAGTGGGTCCCAGAAGCACGCAGGGATGCCGCCTGCTCGGGGAGACACTCTCCCCCCACACACAAGTACTCTGGTTAAGGGATGGGTTAAGCACTCTGCTCAGTTGGGGAGGCGGGCAGTTGAAAGTCCGTTAGGCAGGGGTGCAGGGAGGGGGGAACGGGGAAGGGTTTGTTTCGGTACAGTTAGGAATACACATGTATGGTCAACGAAAAATGTTATGCTTTCGCCTGAATCTTCAGTTGTTTGGTGGGTTGGACAGCGATCGGTCTCCTTGGTTAAAGCCCTCTACGTCTTACTGAATGTGCACGGAACACACACTCAAAACTCACACTCACTCTACCACACCATAGACCTCACAATACCAAATGGCTGAGAACCCGGTCCCTGAGGCAGAGGGAATAGACTCGGAGACACGGCACTCATCCCTGCGATTACTGTCTTGGAACGTATGGGGACTGGGGGACAAGGTGAAGCGGGGCCTGGTATTAACTGCACTCAAGAGACAGAAGCCCACCATAGCGCTGCTGCAGGAAACACACCTGACGGGGGGGGCTACCAAAGCTATGGATAGAAGAGGATACAAGATGGTAGCACACTCGGGTTTCACGTCAGGATCTAGGGGGACTGGTATTCTGATACAGAGGGCCTCACGGTTCATCCCTTTACAGACCAGGATAGACGATCAGGGCTGCTTTGCCGCGCTACAAGGGCAATGGGAGGGTAGGCTTCTTAACATAGTGTCCGTCTATGTCCCACCAGCACTACACTCAGTGCAGCTTCCGAGGCTGGGTGACTTTTTGCTGACTCTACCTGAGGGAGAGGTTATCCTAGGGGGGGACTTCAACGCCATTTCAGACACGCAACTTGATAGGTTCCCGACATTGGCTCCCGTGGCAGGGACCCCCCGCCTACAGCGTTTCTTGACGGCTATGGGCTTTACTGACGTATGGAGGCTCCTTCACCCTACTCTAAAACAATACACGTTTCATTCCGCAGTTCACGGCAGTATGACGAGGATCGACCACTTTCTGACCCTGGGAGATGCACTCCAACTTGTAGACACCATAGAGATCCACCCCCGGGGAATCTCAGACCACTCACCAATCTCTCTCACACTCTCTACCCTAGAGAGGTCCCGTAAACGCATATACCCCATACACGCCACCTATCTAAAGGTTCCTCAAGTCCGCAAGGCTCTTCAAAGAGCAACGACACATTACTTCAATGAGAATGACGGTTCGGTGCGCTCCCCCGTGGTGCTTTGGGAAGCCTATAAGACGGTCTTGAGGGGACAAGCCATAAGCTCAATCACGAGACATAAACGGGAACACACTCAAGAGTTGGATAAATTGGAGTTAACATTGCAAAACTTGAAGGCAGCACACGAACAGCACCCGTCTTCGGATACCTCACACGCACTTAACCTACAACAACGGTTGTACAGTGATCACCTGCGCTCTGAGGTAAGGAGACAAATAACTGACACTCGGAATCGGATTTACGAAGTAGGAGACAAGGCAGGGAGAATGCTAGCCTGGCTAGACAAACGGGAAGGGAACTCCAAGGGGATCCTACGGTTGAAGGATGGTCAAGGAAAGGTACACACGAACCCAGCACACATAGTGGACCAGCTCGCAAGTCACTTTGAAGGGGTCTACACCCCTGAAAACGTGATTACCCCTGAGATGGCTAGGGACGCATTAGCATTAATAGAGGTCCGGACATTATCCCCGGATATGTCCGATGAATTGGAGGCAGACATTACTGCGGCCGAAATCCAACTGGCAATTGAAGCCCTAAATCCGGGCAAAGCGCTTGGCCCCAACGGCATACCTATAGAATGGTACCAAGCCACACCTGCAACTCTCAGCACACATTTACTGGGGATGTTTAGGGACTGTCTAGAAAATGGTACACTCCCTATAGACCAAAGGATGGCGACAATAGTGGCCATCCCCAAGCCAGGGAAACCACCCGAGGAATGTTCCTCCTACCGCCCCATCTCGCTGCTTAATGCGGAAGCCAAAATCCTCGCCAAACTCCTGGCGTCTAGGCTCTTACCGCATCTGTCGTCCCTTATTCATCCGGATCAGTCCGGATTTATGCCCCACAGAAACACAGCGTTAAACCTGCGTAGGCTGCACGGGGTACTGGCCAGGGCGGACTCAATCGCAACTCAAGCAGTGGTGTTAGCTCTTGATGCCAGGATGGCATTTGACCTTGTGGAATGGAACTATTTGTTTGAGGCGCTGTCACGGTTGGGGTTTGAGCCCCGCTTCATTGCATGGGTTAGACTGTTATACACGGACCCAGTTGCGCAGGTGGTGGCGAACGGGCATATTTCGAGAACATTTTCCTTAGGGAGAGGTACGAGACAAGGATGCCCCCTCTCGCCATTGTTGTTTGCGATATCCTTAGAACCCCTTGCCACTCTTATTCGAACCTCACCCTTACTGAAGGGAATACGTTGGAAGGAGGGTTGGGAGGAACGACTGTCGCTCTATGCAGACGACATGTTGGTGTATCTCACGGAACCAGACACTGGGGTGCCGGCCCTATTACACCTCTGTAATACTCATGGGAAGATCTCTGGGTACACGGTAAATTGGAACAAGTCAGAACTATATGTCCTGAAGGGGCAGCTCCCAGCGCTAGCGGCAGATTGCCCTCTGAAGGTAGCAGGCTCCTCCTTTAAATACCTGGGTATTCATGTAACTAGAGACCCTACGGAATTTATGGACAAGAACCTGACTCCCCATTTGGAGAGATTTAAACAGGACGTCAAGTTCTGGGCGGGACTACCACTAACGCTTTTGGGCAGGGCCGCATTATATAAAATGATGTCACTACCCCAATTTCTTTATGTTCTTGAGAACACACCCTACCAAGTGGCCCCAAGATTCTTTCAAAAAGTGGCAGCATTGGTCTCCAATCTCCTATGGGGTAATTTACCAGCACGCATTGCACAGCCCAAACTACACAGAGGTTGGTACGACGGGGGCATTGCGTTGCCTAATCTGAAATTGTATTATTGGGATGCGCACCTTAAACCCATCAACCAATGGCTTCATGCCCCGCAAACTGAGCCAGCCTTTCAGGCAGATAGGGAACAACTAGGTACTAATAGCGTGCTGGCTCCGTTGTATGACAAACGCAAAATACGCAAACTGGTGGGCCCCACCAGACTGACAGTGACGTTATGGCATGCTTCGACAGCGGCTCTGGGCTGGAAGGGGAGAATAACGAAACTCACCCCACTATGGGATACCCGAGCTTTGGGCAATATGAGAAATAGCCGGGGCTTTTCCCATTGGGATACTATAGGGATATCCACGGTGGGAGACCTTTGGGAGAGAGGAGAAGTGATACCTTTCACAAGACTGAAGGAACTGTACGACCTGAGTGAAAGAGAGCTCTACAGGTACATTCAGATACGACACGCACTGCTCGCTGTCCTACCCCCACACACAGATCTACCGGAATCTTCCCCACTGGAAGACCGCTTGCTTACTGAGTACATGCCTGAACGGGCAACGTCCCTCACATATCGTAAACTACTCCACAACTTACCAGACCCACTAGCCTCCTTAAAGGAGAAATGGGAGGGGGACACCTGTGAGATGGACGAACATGAGTGGAATGAAGCGGTAGCGTCACCTAAGGAGGTGGGTATCTCGGCCCGGATGCGACTTGTACAGCTGAAGATACTGCACAGGGTCTATTACACAAGAACTATGCTACATCGCATCCATAGATCACAACACCCTTATTGCCTTCGAGGATGTGGGGAAGAGGGCACATTTATTCACACCTTATGGGAGTGCCCCCAGATCCGGGAGCATTGGAAACAGATCCTACGCACAATATCGCAGACACTGGAGGTATTGTTATTACCTGAGCCTAGGCGGTGCCTACTGAATATATGGGAAACTACTGATCTCTCCAGACATGGCCAACTCTGGGTAACGGTGGGATTGATGGTAGCCAAAAGGGATATTGCACAGCGTTGGGGGGCGGCAGAAATACCAACCAAGACCCAGTGGTGCTTAAATATGGACAGGGTGATGATAACGGAGAGGGCGGTCTACTCCAATCGGGCCTGCCCGGGAAAGTGGAACAAAATCTGGACTAAGTGGAATGTTTACAGGGGGGAGATTTGTGAGCCCTTGGCGGAGGAGGAACAGGAAGAATCAGATGGGGAAGAGGAAGATAGCTAGTATTCCCGTGGGGCAGCACTGAGGGGGTAAACACTGGACACAAGGGAATTACTAGATAACATGTTGACACTGGAGCGCGGCAGGGGGGAGGTGTGGGTCCATGGTCGGGCTGAGAACACTTACACATAGACACTCATGCTAGGCGAGATAGTGAGCATGGGGGGTGACACTGTGGGAATACCTTTTAGGGAGAAGCGATTAACGATCGACACTACTCAACGAATGATTGCATTGTGATTCCGATAATTTGTTTTGTTTTGCTTTGTTGTTGTTTTTCAAAAAGAAAAAACCAAAATACCAGTACAGTTTGGGACTCAAATGCATATGCTGTACCTTTTAAATGTGGCATCTCCGACTTTATTGCAAATACTGACTATGAACACACAAAAGTTCGAATGCTGCAGTATGAATAACGAATGGATATAGCGGCCAGCCCGTGGGGTTGTAGGCATTCCGCTGTGTAACTTTGAAGGTACAATAAAGGTTTTGGAAAAAAAAAAACTGTAATGACCTATAATAACTAAGAGCAGTGGGGGAACCAATACAGACTCTATGCCAGAAATAAACATATGCTTTATAAAATTCATTTCTAGAGTGCAGTGGGCAAAAACAAACAGAACGGGAGGTCATCCCCTGAACTTTTTTGCGCCAATCTCGATCTAAATTCCATCGACTGCAGCGGCTTGCCCTCACGAGAATAGGTGAGTGTGAATTTGCAAAATAGAAGATAGACAGAGATTACAAGTATTAGCATTCAAAGACATTATGATTACAATACCATTTCCAATTTCTACAAAGGAAGCTCTACATCCAATATACAACGGTGGCTCCCTCGCACAGTGTGGAAGGCTAGATATTTAACTATCTAAGGTACATGGAGTAATCTTATCAAATAACTAGACAACATCAAGGTATACCAAACAATATAATATCTTGTTCTCCTAATATATAGATATTTTCAGACTAAAATCCAGCAGAAGCCAGCAGATCGTACAAGACTGGGGCACAGTATACCACTAAAATTCAAGTGGACTCACAAATAAAGATTTGTCCAAAAGGTAAGGTGACCCGCCCGGGCCCCTAAACTGTCAATATGTAAATTTGAAGTTTAAATATAGACAATTCTTGCAGGGATCCATCTATTTCCTGATGAGTCTCTGCAATTATTTAAAACAACGAGTATAGAATGGCCCTTGGAATTATGTACCTCTGAGGGGGATGAGTATAGAACAATAGCCAATGGCAACAACTACTGATGTTTCATAACTTCTAGACATATAGGACTCTTTTAGATACAGAACCACAATGCATTGCTTTATGAAAGTTAATCGTGGATCGACACCTAAAAGTTTTTCATACAGAAGATGTGTAAATGCGGACGTGTAGGGTGAATACAGAGTGATGTGTAAATAAGAAGAGATCAACTTGTAATATGTGGTATGTGTAGAAACAGATAACAGTGGGTAATCTTGTGTTTTTAAACATTTTTTAGAATCGGTCCTGAAGAAGGTGTCTTATAAAGAAAAACGAAACGCCGCGTCGACTTAACCTGTGATTCCTGATGTTATGTACCTTATTTTAATTAGGATGCACTGTACAATATTATGTTGAATGATTACCTCTATGTTTGCTTTTACTGCTGTTTTTAACATTACGAAATGACTCAGTTTGTATGAAATAAGAATAAATTTGTATGTTTTTACCAAAAGTTATTTGTATTCATTTATTTTACATTCACTCTGTATCTGTATTAGATATTGTTATAATTACGAATATAGTTGCTAAATTCATTGATGCTTTGTGCATTAGCTTTACACCAGATACTTGCTGCCTGTTGTTGCTAACCCCACGAGAAAATTACATCCCGGTCCAACTAGATCTTACAGTACTCAGAGGTACATAGAATACTTCCACTGTACAACAGGTCTTCTGGCCTGTAAAAGTGGGACACCCCATATTTTCTTACCATAACATGAGCTTGCTCACCCAATGTTTGATGGGGATATAGAATATAAGGGCCCAAAGAGCTCATTATTATTTGCTATCTGATAGTTTTCAAGAGCTAACACGTACCTATATAAAATTTGACATAGTCTAATATGGGCCTTTTGTTTTCCTATACTTTTTTTGTGTGGGAATATCAAGTATAACACCTGATATATATTGCTATATATCACTTCCCCTCCCTTACTAGGGTTAACTTTTAGTTGAGACCAGTTGCAAATACCTTTATTTGACCAAAGATTACTGTACATTTATGCATTTTTTTCACTGTTCAACAAGGATTGCCATTTGTGTCTGAGGGCGATACTAAAAATAATGTCTTGTATGGTGCTATAATTTCTGGTATCTCCAAGTTTTCAGGGGTTAACAATTACAAATCTACAATTTAAAAGGATTTCTATTTGCTAAATTAATAATTTTCTTCCTAATTCTCTCCCTCCTTCCAATAGCTTTTTGAATGTGGATACCAAATACAGCACCTGATATATATACAGGTTTAATTTACTGGATCCTCTACTTTTCTGTGCTTACCTTTAAGTAATACACCATTTGAAGTTGCCATTTATTCGATACAAACCAGATTACGTTTCTGTACGTTTTAAAATAATTGTTGGTGCTTTTACATCATTCTTTTGGAGTCGGAAACCAAATACTGGTGTAAAATTTGATACTGCCAATGTTTCCAAGGATAAATCATAGTGATATACCTTTGAAAAGGCCCTATGTTGTGCATGTGAATATATTATGTTTTTGCATTATGTTTCAGCTGTTGGGGCTTCCCTGTTTCAGTCTGTGATGGGTATTGTAAATCTTCTGGTTGATGTATCTTTATAGTATTCCTTATTTTCCAAGGGTTAACTTGAAGTGATGCACTAGCTAAAAAGGAGCCCTGCATTCTGTGTTATATAGAACCCATTGGCTTGCTTAGTAGAAAAGGTGGGTGCATGAAATCTCACTGAACCAAGTAGAGACACAACTGGTGTGGTGATGTTTGCTGTGGTGGGGAGGTGTGAAGGAAGAAGGGTTCACTTAATGAGGAAAGAAACTGATATTATGTGACATCAGTAAACGAGGCTGATGAGAGAACCTAATGTAAGGTGTCAAAATCCTATTCAGACAGCAAAAATTATTTGCTGGGGCCAACCATGGGGTTGTACTCTTTTACTGCTAATGTCCCGAAGCCCCTACTACCATAGGTCCTGACTAAGCGGAGTACTAACCCTTTCAGCACTTCACTCTCATTGGTAGAGCGGGTCGAGCATATCCAAGGCCGTTCGAGGTGTAGGTAAGTGTGAGGCATAGACAGGTGCAAAACCCACCAAACAAACAGTAGCTATAATAAGGTGATTGTCTCATCAAATATTTCCTTTTTATGAAAAAGAAGTATTTTAATACATGCATAGCGGTAACACATCGAATAATTTCCAGTCTATTTAAGTTGTCTTGCTAGCGTCTTCCTGGGCAGTTCTATATTTCCCTCCCCCCTTTCCAGCGAGTCTGGTTATTCCCCATTTTAGAGGTCACATTCAGATGCTGCCCATGCTAGTCCCTATGAGGCAAAGTATGACTTTGGGCATAGGAGTCAACTTCAGCAGTGCTACCTGCTGTGTTTCTGCAATTCCTTAACAGGCTTGCGGAATCAAACAGTCTTACCTAAGCCAAAAGCATCTGGAAAGTGCGGGAGGACTAGTGGAATACTCTGGGGACTCCAGTTTCCCAATCTTGAGGATCTTTGCCCCTTCAGGG
Source organism: Lissotriton vulgaris (assembly GCF_964263255.1). Lineage (NCBI taxonomy): Eukaryota > Metazoa > Chordata > Amphibia > Caudata > Salamandridae > Lissotriton > Lissotriton vulgaris. Next base: position 73,816 of record NW_028251749.1, on the reverse strand, counting down.
CCATTCCCTGATGATACACTGGGCCTCCTTCAGTCTCTGGACGGCCTGCATCAGTGTTAAACATCCCCCTTTGTGGCTCCACACAATCGGTAAGTTTTCCTCACATCAGCCTGTGCACGACGATCCACGACAAGGACCCTGCTTCCATGGTGGCTCCATGCAAACTAGGGTTGAGGATTTCCTCCATTCAAGAATGACAGCCTTTACTTCACAGTGTCCCCCTCCAGGCACACAGGGGGGTTCACCAACTAGTTGTGCACAAAGTTGACAACCCTTACCCCAGACTTCATCAGTGGCCCTCTTCTGACACCCAGAAGAGGGTAGTAGGTAGTAGTCACTGACTTCATCAATGCAGAGTTCTCAACGAGATTGGACATCTGATCCTTCGCTCACTGGGTCTACTTTGCAAGATGATCGCTGGCCTCGCTCCCCTCAGGGGCTCTGCTCCTTCTCACCAGGTCCACTGCTTGTGGTGGCCAGGCTTAGGGAAGTGGTCTTAATTTCTGGGGTGATGGCCAATCATCCAACTGGGAAATTAGTAAACCTTGGTCCCTAGTCCTGGTTCCAACAGCTAGGCGTTCCGGTGATTATTTCTCCCATTGAACCGTTCTGTTAAACAAGGTGGGGGACTCATGCTCCCAGCTTTCTAGCCCAAATCCAGATGCAAATGTGATTTAGGATCTGAGCCTTTGAAACATATGTTGGACGTATCTGCTTCTTTGAAGAGCTCTCTGCTCTGCTCTGCCAATTGTCAATGGGATGTTCTGTCACAGCAGGAGTGGCTCCAATTATGATTGAATCAAAACACAGGCCAAGGGCGTAGCTGGGGATCACACCTGGCTGTCAGCCTCCACTGATGTATGCTTTGTAAAGGTTTAAAGGCTTAAGCCTTCCTCTCCTAAACAAGATTCCCTGGTCCACAGTGACAGCTGTATTAGTCTCACCATCTTGCTGACAATGAGCCAGGGTCCCACTGACCAGAAACCTTTCCTGGAATCAAAGAGACCGTTGATGTGACAGAGGAGGGTCTGCTTCCCTTCGTTCAGTGTGTGCTTTCTCCTAGTCAGGAATGTCAGCAATACACATCTCCTGTCTGGGGGTTGCAATCCTCACCTCACCTAGCCTTTCTAGGCCATATTTTTCATAAATGGAACCCGCAGGCCAACATGTTGGGCATCACACACAGGCGCGCACACATCCCAGCACTCACATACAACTCCACTCACTATCTATGCAGGTCAAGGGTGAGTGAAGTACAGAGCCATGAAACTTTACCTGGACCAGTAGGCACCTCTCCCATGATGCAGAGAAAAAGGCCTGTTCACACTACTAATCACTATGAAAGACAAAACAAATATGCTGCCATCTCAGTGCTCATGTCACTTAACCCCTTCAATGCTTCTGTCGGCCAACATCCGTCGCGAGCACTACCTCCGTAGTCCTTTGCACGTCCATTGGCCGCCGCGGCCCGCTAAACTGCCGCACCGCGGCAGAATTGCTGCCGCAGTTAAGCGGTTAATTCCTGATAAGATAAAGCTGTCTGAAAGGTTAGACCTAAAAAGATCTGTGCATAGTTTTTTCGTAAGAATTGCCTACCTGCACTGAACGCCTGACTGCCAGGTAAGTCAGAAGAAGCATTTGTGTAGCCCAGGAAAACAAGCATTTGCAATGGGTCTCGCATTTACACGAGTTTAAGCTATTGGCATTGTAAATGAAAATGACATTTATTTATGTTTCAAAAACCAAAACAGAAATAAAAGGCATTTTCATTTACAAAGCTAATAGCTCAAACTTGCGTAAATGAGAGACCTGTTGCACTGCATAAGCTTGTTTTTAAGAAGTTGAGCATTGGGTGCAGTCAGATTGAAATTTGCTGTGAGAATGTAAGCAATATTAACTGTATGCAATCTGCTAGTCTCGACCTAAAAACGCTTCACTCATCTAGCCTATAAAGTTTTAAGCAAACAGTCAGCTTTTCAATTTGTCTGATACTGGAAGACAATATAAATACTATATATGTACAACACATTATTCCACATAGAATGTAGAATGATGTACAGAGAAGGGGTCTGAGAGCATCTTTTAAAAGGAAGAGAGACAGCTGAAGGAGAGTATCTGAGGTGTTTGTTGGATTAAACCTCATTACTTGAGTCGCTCAACTTGGTACCATGGTCTTTAGGGCTTTAAGTGGAATCCAAAAACTGCGGGGTCTCTCACAGGGGCATGGCTGATGCAATTAAGTGCACAAGTGGTGTGATCACAAATATTTCTCCACCAAGGGACTGCTAACTGGAATTTAAGACACCAGAAGCCCCTCATGACTGATTGAGTTCGACTTAAAATATTCCTCCAAATTGAAAGAGAGAGGAATTCGAAAAAGTAACACACAGGTACGCTTTGTATTTTTTCTTTAGAAGCTACCGATATGAGGACTTTATGTCCTCATGCTATAAGAACCAAGTGTATAGTCATATATTTCAAATGCCTTCAGGAATGTACCTTATAGAACCCAACTGTGATTATCAAAAAAAAACCCTTTTCTTTAATTGTGTGTGAGAAATGTGCCCAATAAACAGCAATAAATGTTTAGAAATAAAGAGAAATAGGTATGCCGATTTCCATGAATAAAGGGATGTTTCTAATTGTAATGCTCTCTTTTAGAATTGTTTGTCCTGAAGAAGGTGTTATCACTGATTCACCGAAACGCTGCGTCGACAACAACAACTACTGTGATATCTTGACTAATTGTTTTTAATATATTGTGATTTTTTATCGTTTTTAGATCATATGTGTCTCTGGGCACTATTATTGTATAAATTGTTTTATTTGGAATTGTAATAAATTGTAATAAATTGTATATTTTTATATCACACACACTATCTAAAGTTTTTGTTTTGTTTAACATTGGTTTATGTCAACATGGTACATATTTTAAGTTAGATGTGGCATTTTTGAAGTATATGGGAACTACACTAAGGTTTCTTATGAGTTAAATGGTTCTGGGACCTTCCTTGTTCTTTCAACCTAGACTCCTTGTCCCCTATTACACTGTGAAGGAGGCCTCCCTTCCTTCTTTTACTGATGCAATTAAGGACATGGCTTAAAAACATATAAACTCCCCGACTGGTATTTTGCTGCTCCTGTCATTACATCCAGCTATATAATACAACACGTAACATTACACCTACAAGTCAGTATTATTGGCTTTTGTCAATGGTTAGTTGCATAAGATAAATAAGCAACACCTATGGCTTTGTTGTGTATAATATTGAAAAGGCTTCAGTTGTGAAATGATGAGACTGTGAACAAACTAAAACAAGTCTCTTCGAAGTTACATCAAAGGCTGTGAGCAGTGGTGTTGCAATAATGGCGAGCCCGATAGCGACCCCTCTCAGCACATGCTTTTAAGAACTGCCGTGCTGAGCACCAGCAGGACCCAGCTCACTTAAAGCACTGCTGGTGTTTCTACAATTAAGTTACATCTTTGCAATTACTGACGATAAACCTATGGCGAGTCAGACTCTCACATTGTCTTCTTTCAGATGTGAGTATGTCATCCTGCTCTAACATTTTTCGCCATGAACGTTTATAATAAGAAAAGTGAAAATATGAGCTCCAAAATGCACAAAAAAGACTAAGCCCAAATGTACAATCAGGGAGCAACGCCCTGAGCTGCCATAACCTTAAAGGGAGTGACCTTGATGTCTTGTGCGTTACACCACCGTTTTCAGGAAAGGGAACAATTAAAAGACTGTAAATAATTAAATTGTGGGAAAGGGCTGCACACTCCTGGCGTGGGGCAGTTTGAGGTTTGCCAGTCGGGATGATTAGTCCGTGGTTTAGCTACTCTCAGGGTGAAAACATTTCTGAGTTTCTGGTTATGTAAGGAGTGTAAACAAGGCCGTTACTCTTCCAGCTTCGTTCTGCAGAGTGGCGTGAAGCTGAAGTTATAAACAAGCATTTACAATGCAATAGGTCTCGCATTTGCGACATTTTGAGCTATTTACATTGTAAATGAGAATGCCTTTTTTGATGTGTTTTGAAAACCTGCAAGTGGTGCATAAACACGCACTTTGTACTTTTAGTTGTTGCTTACAAGAAGCATGGCTGGTAATAACTGCACCTGTTTCAATGGTTTCAAGAAGTAGGTTTGTCCTAGTTACATTTTTCATATTGAAAATTAGTTGCTGGAATACTTTGAGCAGTTGGAGCTGGAAGACGGCACCTATCAAGGCGGCCCGGAAGCACAACATGTCCTGCTGAGTTTTTTGAAAGATTCACAGACTATACCAGTAGGCCAGCTAGTCCCTAAATTAGGATTGATGACTTAAATATCAAGTCTGCTACGAGATTAAAATGGAGGTTCCTGGTTCAAAATGTTAAAATTTTGAAATTAGGTCAGCATTTACAAGAAACTATAGGAAATCTTTCACACAGGTCTTCAATGAAGCAGGAATGCAATCAATCAATCAATAAAAACTTTATTCGTTTTATATTACAAACCATAAAAGTTATACATATACATATAAGTAACAGTGCATTGTTAGAGTAATATCCAGAACAGCAATAAATAAATAAATAAAGAAACCTGAGGAAAACTCATTACTAATCCATATACTTTCTCGAATTAACAGTTGCTTTTAAAATCCCACTGTAAAAAATAAGCAGTCCTCTTTCAGTAATTGAAGATACATCAATGCAGGTCAAGCCTGCCTAAAGTTCAATCGTTTTAAAAGAGGGACCAGATAGCGTTTACGAGGAAATTCATACAATTGACATTGATGAAGCGGACTTTCAGAATAAATTCTGAATTAAAGCACGCTGTAATGAAACTCCCATAATTTTAATTTACTAATGAGTGTTGCATGTTTTGCACGTTTTTGTACTGACACAATCTAGAATAATGTGCACCTACACGAACACGCGGGTTTAATTATTTGTGCTCTTGTTATGTATGTCATTCCGTTTTAAATAATACATTTACCTTGTCTTACGTTTTGTTGAACATTAATTGCGGCTGTTTCAAATAATAGTGTGCATTCTTTTAATGTGGTTTTGTTTATGTCGTGTCATCTCATGTGTTTGTGCTATGTTTGTCTTTTGTATGCAAAGCTAGGTAACATAGACTAATGGGTTAATATTAGCAAAGGGGGTGGGTAACAGAATAATTATCATTTCTTGAATTAATTATTGCCTTGTGTTTCCTTGCATACTAGACTCATGCTAAAGAGGTCTGTGGCTTTTGTCTAAAATGGATGTCCGAAGTCGTGTCAAAGTTGGGCCTTGTACAGCAGCGTATGAAAAAGGGCTTTGAAAGTTGCTTGTAAAAGCAAGGCTGTGTGGAAGTAATGAAAACACATTTGATTCAGCTTTCATGGTCAAGGACAGGATGTGCAGCGGTGGAAAAGCTTGGATGGAGGAAGCATTAGTAAACTTTACCTAATGTTGCGAATCACGGAAGAGCCTGTGACACTCTTAGTCTATGAACAATGCCGCTCTTGAAGAAACGTGACTTTTGCTATGCGAAAGGCAAATGACTTCATCGGACGATGTCTCTGGTCCAATCATGTTTCGTGTTGCTCGAATATTTGTATTCTTTTAGTTAGTTTTAGATTGGAAAAAGGTATAAAAATTGCCCCCTTGCAAATAGCACTGCTGGCTCGTTCCTGTGCTCCCGAGATGCTGTCAGACTTTCGTTTCACGTAAGATCCATTAAGACTTTACTTTTCCCTTTACGATTTTCTTTAGCTAAGTTAGGGAAATAGGGTTTAGGGAATTTACCTAAATGTTAGAGCACTTCTCATGCTGATTTTGGTTTGAACTGTCAGTCAAAAATGCCTTTCTAATAAATAATTTTGCTTAATAAAATTGCTAATAAAAGAATTTATGCTTCAAAAATGCATTTTTCTCTATAATAAAGTTAATAAAATAGATTTTGAAATGACAAGCTGGTCTTGTTTGTTTCCTTTAGTTACCATTAGTTAATCCATTGCCTATGATAGTGTCTTAATTATATGTATAAAAAGTGTTTTGATTAATTAGGTCATATGATTCAGATGGTCAATTCATGTCTCAGTCATTTATGGGCCTAGTGATAAATTTATAAATTATGATGAGTATCGTGGTGTAGAGTTCTTCATATGAGACAGAATTTCCTTTGGCCCGCTGGATCAAATCTTTGGTAGCAGAGGATGGTTACTATGGTAACTGAGATGTTACATGGTAATTACATAGGATACATGTTTAACACATGTTAAGTTTTGTCTAGTTGTTATTTGTTGTTGAAAGGTTTTTCCAGCAGTGTGAAAAGCCTATGTGCCGGCAGAGTAGTGTGACAGGTGAAGTTACACAGTTCATTTGTTCTGTTTTAAATTAGTGGTACAGAAATATCACCAAGTTTAGGGATTTAGATATGACAGGTTGCATGAATAGTGAGGTTTGACTATGAAATCGTAGCTCTGAGTATAGGGACTAGGGGCCAGATGTAGGTAAATCCGATTTACCGACTCTTAAATACCGAGTCATACCGATTCGGTATTTAAAAGTCGGTAAATTGGAAGGAGGCAGATGTAGGTAAAAAGTTACCGAATCTGTAAGAGTCGGTATTTACCGATTCTGTAAATACCGAATCTGTATTTCCCATTGATTCCTATGGGCCTTGAAGCCCATAGGAATCAATGTGAAATACAGATTCGGTATTTACAGAATCGGTAAATACCGAATCCTGCAAGGGTGCAGGGGGTGTCACTTTGACACCCTCTAGCACCCCAATTCTGCCCTTAGGGCATGTCTGTGTGCCACATTGCACAGGTGTGCATGCACAGATGTGCATGCACACCTGAATTCGTTATTTTACCACCCAATAGGATTGGGTGGTAAAATACCGATTTTTAAGGGCCTGTGGCACTCTTAGGAGTGCCACCTACATGTGGTTTTTCCGAATCGGTAAATATACTGATTCTGTATTTTACAGATTCTGTATATTTACCGATTCGTAACTTTACAGAATCGGTAAAATATAGGCCCCCTACATCTGGAAACCCTAATACCGGTCGGTAACGGCCGAATTCGGCCGTTACCAACCGGTATTAGGGCTCTTACATCTGGCCCATAGTCATTTACATTGTCAATAGCTTAATCGTTAAATAAATGACATTGGGCCCGATGTAGGTAAAACGCATTTTCCGATTTTAAAATACCGAATCGCACCGAATAGGTATTTTGAAATCGGAAAATGAGATGTAGATAAAAAAAATTGGAAAAATACCGATTCGGTAGTAATCGGTATTGTGATTCGATACGCACCGAATCGGCATTCACCGAATCGGAATTTACCGAATCGGCTACAACCGATTCGGCAAATACCGAATCGGTAATCGCAATACACCCCCAAAAGGCCCATAGGAACGCATTGTAAATTCCGAATCGGTATTTACCGAATCGGTAAAATCCGATTCGGTAAAATCCGAATCGGTAAGCAAGTCAAACTGAAACCAAAGACAACAGCCAATGAGGTGGAACCACCCTAGCAGGGAGTGGCTACCCAGGCAGGTGCAACTCATTAGAACTTTCTGGAGAGGCAGCCTGAGCTGAGCATTCACAGTGAGCAGCAGTGGAAGCAGGATCCAGAGCACTGTGAAACATGGCTAGCAGCACTGAGAGCCAGAAGGCTGTGCACAAGAGGAAACCAAAATTCAGCACCATGGAGCTGCAAGTGTTGGTGGAGGAGGTGGTGAGGGTACACAGGCAGCTGTTTGGGAGGCTGTCCCTCACTGTACCTGAGACCACTAAGAGGAGGCTGTGGAGCGAAATAGGGGAGAAAGTAAACGCTGTTGGTGTCACCCCCAGGAGCCTTGACGACCTCAAGAAGAGGTTCTACGATATCCGCAGCCTCACAAAGCGGAAACTGGCAGAGTTGCAGAGGCAAGCAGGACTTACTGGTGGAGGCAGGAACCCGGCGCCACCCCTCACTGACCTGGAGGAACTAGTGGCGACTACCATCGAGAGGGAGAGTGTGGTTGGAGTTGGGGACCTGGATAGCTCAGCCAGAGCTACAGCTAAAGGTAAGAAGGTATGTTACACCTACAACGCAACTTTTAGGTCGCATTCCGTTACAACGCAGATTTTACAACGCGGGATCCATTACATCGGATGTCATTACAATGCATGGTATTACATCGCAGATGCTATTACAACGCATACTATTACATCGTAAGTATTGGTAAGTATTTAATTTTTTTAAAATTTTATTTAATATTATTTAATTGATTTATTTATTATTAATTATAAAAAAAATATTTATATTTGTTTTTAAATATTATAAATTAAATATATTAATTTAAGTGATTTTTTAAATAAGTATGAGTATAGGAGTATATGTTTTGGGGTACTGAGGTATATGTTTTGGGGTGTTTGGGTATTTATAGGTTTTAGGGCAGGGTTTGGGTTTTGGGGCACAGGGGTGTTTTTAGGTTTTAGGGCAGGGTTTGGGTTTTGGGGTACAGGGGTGTTTTTAGGTTTTAGGGCAGGGTTTGGGTTTTGGGGTACAGGGGTGTTTTTAGGTTTTATGGTAGGGTTTGGGTTTTGGGGTACAGGGGTGTTTTTAGGTTTTAGGGCAGGGTTTGGGTTTTGGGGTACAGGGGTGTTTTTAGGTTTTAGGGTAGGGTTTGGGTTTTGGGGTACAGGGGTGTTTTTAGGTTTTAGGGTAGGGTTTGGGTTTTGGGGTACAGGGGTGTTTTTAGGTTTTAGGGTAGGGTTTGGGTTTTGGGGTACAGGGGTGTTTTTAGGTTTTAGGGCAGGGTTTGGGTTTTGGGGTACAGGGGTGTTTTTAGGTTTTAGGGCAGGGTTTTGGGTTTTGGGGTACAGGGGTGTTTTTAGGTTTTAGGGTAGGGTTTGGGTTTTGGGGTACAGGGGTGTTTTTAGGTTTTAGGGCAGGGTTTGGGTTTTGGGGTACAGGGGTGTTTTTAGGTTTTAGGGTAGGGTTTGGGTTTTGGGGTACAGGGGTGTTTTTAGGTTTTAGGGCAGGGTTTGGGTTTTGGGGTACAGGGGTGTTTTTAGGTTTTAGGGCAGGGTTTGGGTTTTGGGGTACAGGGGTGTTTTTAGGTTTTAGGGCAGGGTTTGGGTTTTGGGGTACAGGGGTGTTTTTAGGTTTTAGGGCAGGGTTTGGGTTTTGGGGTACAGGGGTGTTTTTAGGTTTTAGGGCAGGGTTTGGGTTTTGGGGTACAGGGGTGTTTTTAGGTTTTAGGGCAGGGTTTGGGTTTTGGGGTACAGGGGTGTTTTTAGGTTTTAGGGCAGGGTTTGGGTTTAGGGATAATTAAATTATATTTACCATTTTAAAATTAATTAAAATATATTTAATAAATTAAATTAATTATTTTACATTAATTACATTTTTTAATTACATTAATTACATTAAATAAATTAATATTATTATTTTAATTTAATTTCATTATAAAAAATATGTACATTAAACTAATTACTTTTTTTTAATTAAATTAAATTAATTACAATTTTTAATAAAATTACATTTATTAAATAGATATTATTTTATTAAATGTAATTAATGACAATTTTTAAATGTCTTTTAATTAAATCTTATTAAAAAAATTAATTACAATAAACTAAATAACATTTTTAAAAAAAGGTATACTTACCTATACTTACGATGTAATGCCATGCGTTGTAATAGCATCTGCGATGTAATGCCATGCATTGTAATGACATCCGTTGTAATGGATCCCGCGTTGTAAAATCTGCGTTGTAACGGAATGCGTTGTAACACAACGCGTTGTACTGACACCAATCCGGTAAGAAGCATGCGCATCAAGACACACCCTACCAGACACCTCCCCTTTAGACCCAATGCACAGCCAAACCCCAGCCCAGTGCTGCTACCAACAGACATGAGAAATGCATCATGGTAAATGTAGTCAGCAGAAGTAGGCAAAAATGCCAGTGCAGAAGCATAATTAAAAGAACTGTGAAACTGAATCAAAGTATTTGAAATGATATGTGCAATGCTTTAATTGTAGTGACTGTAATACATCAGCACTCACTTCACAAATGCTTCTTTATACCTAGGGGCACCATCAGGCGGAGAAGCAGGAGCTACTCAATCACCAGCACCAGCACCATCTGCCAGTGCGGCGGCAGGGCCAAGCACCAGTCAACCAGCACAGGAGGAGGAGGATGAGAACACCAGTGCCCTGGAAAATGAGGAAGACCTTGGACATTCCCTCACATTTCCACACTCCTCCCGACTATCTGGCACGCCCCCATTGCAGTTCTCCCCAGAGAACTCACCACCATAGAGCCACCCTGCACCTGCCACATCTCCTGCCAGGAGTATTATTGTAGCTCCATTGAACCCCATCGAGGGAGCAGCGGGTCAAGCCCCAGCTAGCAACACAGTTACACCTGTGGCACCCCAGCCCACACAGCAGGGCAGCAGCAATCCCCGGAGGCGAAGAACATCCAGCAGTGCACTTCCAGCACGGGAGGGCAGTGTGTTTCAAGGGCTGGAGGGCAGTATGGTAAAGATCCAGCGGATGCAGGCTAAATCCATCTTGGCCTGCCAGCGCCAGTTGCGGGTACATAACCTGCAGATGGGAGAGATGGCGCAGGGGTTTAAGACATTTGTAGAAAGCAATAAGGACATTGCTACAGGTCTTGGCCGAATGACCACTGCCATCACGCAGCTCTGTACAAAACTGGATGACCACGAGCTCTCTCGCCGCAGGGATGCCCGCATGCTTAATAGGGCAATCAACCGCCTTGCTGCTGCTACCACCCAGCTATGCCAACGTGGGGCAAATACGGAGGCCAGCCTGACCCAGAACACGGCTGAGGTCACTAGGGGCATGGCCCGCATTACGACGGCCATGGAGGCACTTATAATTTCGAACACTGTTGTCAATCCAGCCCTGGAGCTGGGCGAGGCTGGGGACAGCAGCAGCCGCAGCAGCCCGGCCAGCGCAGTGTCAGAGCCGCGCCGGAGCAGCAGGCGCTCTGCTGAGGCTGCTGGACATGCAGAAGGGGGAGAGGCACATCCCAGTGGGGCTGATAAGCGCAGCAAAAAATAAGACTGCCAGGGCGGGTGAGGCAACCCGGACAATTGACATTTAACCACTTTTTGTTTACATTTTCTTTTGTTGCACATCAGTGCAGTAACGTTGTTGCAACATTATTAAATTTTTCATTTCCTACCATCCATTGACCTGTCTGTGCATCTGTACTCACTCAGAAATAGTTTTCTGTAATCTCCTCACGTCTGTATCTGCCATCACTTGGCGTAGACACCCCAGCAGGTTGTGTTTGTGGCACAGCAACGTCGTCGTCATGGTCCTCGTAGTCTGACAACTCCACCTCAGTGCCCTTCTTCACCGCAAGGTTGTGCAACATTGCACAGACAGCTATGATCTTGCAGCAGGTGATGGGGGTAAACTGCCTTGCACCTCCACTCTTGTGCAAGCATCTGAATCTGCTTTTCCAGATGCCAAAGATCCGTTCAACTACATTCCTTGTGCTTTTGTGGGCCCGGTTATACCTCCTTTGGCTGGGTGTAGAGGGGTTGAGGTAGGGGGTGAGTATGAATGAGCGGAGGGCATATGCACTGTCGCCTAGAAGGAAAGGGGGTAACATTACTCACATGCATACATGTATTTCACTTAGCTACTTTGTGTTATGGGGGTCTGATGATGTGTCTCACCTAGGAGGTATCCTTCACCAAATTCGCCAGCCGTCAGCCGTGCATAGATGCCGCTCTGTTGAAAAATGTAGGAGTCGTGGGTACTCCCTGGGAATTTTGCGACCAGGTCTGTGATGGTGCACTTCGCATTGCAGATCACCTGAACATTGATGGTGTGCGTAGACTTCCTATTGCGGTATATGTATTCTGTGTCAGCAGGGGGGCAAATCGGAATGTGCGTGCCATCTATACAGCCGATGATTTGTGGAAATTGTGCCATCTGGTAAAAGTCAGCTTTTGTTTGTACCAGTTCCGCGTGGGTTGCAGGGAAAGTGATGTATTGGTCCATCCTCTGTATCATGGCGTCAAGGAATTTGTGGAAAAACCTTGACAGGCTGCTCTGGGTCATCCCTCCTACCGCAGCTACTCCACTTTGATAGCTGCCAGACGCAAGCAGGTGTAGGCTGCATAGCACCTGCACGTGCGCTGGGATGGCGTGTGCCCTTGGGGTGGGGTGGTCCAACAGTGGTTTGAGGTCCCTGATGAGCTCCAGAATGGTGTCTGAGTCCAGCCTGTACCTCTGTAGGATCTCTGCCTCTGTGAGCATGAACAGGGTGATACTCTGTCTGTAGACCTGTTCCTCTCTTTGCCATTCCCTCTCTCCTTCCTGCTGTAGCCGTAGCCGCCTTGCAATGACATAAAAAGCAGCCATCCTGCAAGTTGCAATGCATTTTGGGTCTATTTTTATAGGTTGAAGTTGGTTACCACCTGATTGCAATCCATGGTAAATACCGATTTTGAAATACCGATTTTGAGCCAAAATCGGTATTTCTATGCTTCCCTACATCTCTCTCTCTCTGTCCGATTCGGAGATTTACCGATTCGGTAACTCTACCGAATCGGTAGGTTATCCGAATCGGAATTTTTCCGATTCGCTGTCTCTACCGATTCGATACATGGACCGAATCGGTATTTTTTCCGATTCGGTGTCACTACCGATTCGGTACATGTACCGAATCGGTATTTTTATCGAATCGGTATGTTACCGATTCGTTCTCTTACCGATTCGGGGTATTTCCGAATCGGATTATTTCCGATTCGGTAGCCATTCCGAATCGGTATATATACCGATTTGGACGATTTTCATTGCCCTACATCTCGATGGCTGGATACCGATCGGTAAGGGCCGAAAATAGGTATTTTCGGCCGTTACCGATCGGTAACAGCCTACCTACATCGGGCCCTAGGAGCCCGTTTTAAAACTTGTTGCGAAAAGAGTAGTAGGATTTTTCCGAGCTTGAGTGAAGGGTGAGGTAGCCTTCTCTATTCTTACTGGCGTTTCTGGATTTCTATTAGTTGGTTAAAATCCTGCCGAAGATTTCACGTATGTATGAATAGGTTTTCAGTGTGAAAGTTGTAAAACATTTTTAAAAAAATAGCGTTGTCTATTTTACGAGAGTGGATTCTTGAATGTTTGGTAAAACTATCACTTAGTTAGCGAAACGGACAAATGGCTTGTTTTTCTGTAGTTTTTAACTGAAATCCATTGAGAAGGATTGTTTTAAAATGGCGCTGTGAAAATATTTTGTAAAGGAGGGGTGAGTTTACGGAGTGACACTGACACGCGCAGCTTTGCTGCAGCGGCAGTATACGTCACAGGGTTCGCACTGCGATTGGTCGACATACCTCACAGCGAGCACGCTGATTGGTTCACATGACCAAAACGAGCTGTTAGCTGATTGGTAATTTCCGAAAACTGGTTTCTCATTGGTTAAGCAAGGTAGTGACGTAGCTTAACCTGATTGGCTTGTTGGAGAATTTCGCGCACGGATTGGTCAGGGTTGTGGAACAACAGAAAAATATTTACGATCTTTTCTAAATTGTACGGAATAGTTTAAAAAAACATGAGTTATTGGAATAAAGAAGAGAAAAAGCCTTCATGGTTTCAGAAAATTAAAAATGTATTCAATCCTGACAAGAAAATTGAAGCGCGAGGTGGAAAATTACTTCATAAGTACAAAACATCCGCAGCATATATGGAAGGAGAATATGGTTATCGTACTGTTCTTTGGTTTGAAAATTGGATGCAATATACTAAAAATGATGGTGTTTTTGCCTGGCCAGAAGATGGATCGTTTAATGTTAAGGTTTTAAGAAACTTAAGAGATAAAATGATGGCTCTTTCACCGAGACCCAGACCCACTCAATTTGAAGCTTTAGTTGAATGGGAAGTTGAAATGATGGAACTTGAGCGAGAAAATTGGGGAAAACCGAGAGGCATAGATAGGGAAACCCACCAAGATAAAGTGCGTCGTTGGAGGAAAGGAGACATGTATGAAGGATTATATCCGGTTTTAGAAATGGTTATAGAAACAGGTCAAAAGAATTCTCAGAAAAAAGGTCAAATTGATCAAGAATTAGATGGTGCAGTTTTAGAGGATAGTCCTCCATCTTACCAGCCAGGTTGTTCACTTTCTACCCCAAGAAGTCTTCCAGGTACTTCACCTAGTGCACCTAGGGAGTTTGAAGATTCACCCATATTTATGAGATTACCTGATAGGGCGAGATCGAGAAGCAACACAAATACCCCAAGAGAAAATTTTAATTCGAGAAATAATTTCCCGAGAAATGATAAAAGGACAGAGTTGCCTGGAGATATACCAAATATTACAGAATATTTTAAAGCAAAGGGAGAATTAATTCAACAGTTAACAAAAGGCATGAAAGCAGTGACAGTTCCAGTTACAATTGGTCCTGTTGTACCAGTTTTTGACCAGAGTGAAAATAGACATTCTGTTATAGCAAATCGTTTAAATGCAGAAATTCAAAGGGTGGCTGAAAAATGTTATTCTGAGTTAACAGAAATCCATAAAGATAAGACAATGCCAAATTTAACTTTAAATCAAGGTTTGTCAAATGCCACACCATCAGCTGCAGAATCAGATTCTGGTTCCATAAATAAAACAGATTTAACGCAAGTTCCTGAGTCTAAACAACTTGATGTTGCAAAATTAAAAGCAGATTTAGAAGGATTGATTATTGGCACAATTGGTACTGACTGTTTGAAGCAATATCAGGATGATGAATTGCTATTCATTTGTAAAAGCATTCAGTGGAAAACTAAAAATAAATATGAACAGTTTGAAGAGGTGGCTGCTGAATTGGAAATAGATTTGACTCGCCAGAAACAATTACAAAAGCATTACAGAGTGGATTTTTCTGAGAAAGATATAGAGAATTTAAATACTACAGGCAGAATAACCCATATAAAAGAATTAATTGTGTTTCTGAAAAGATTGGGTGATTTAAGTAAATGGAGAGTTAAGTGGACAAAGAAGAGAGAAGAAAAAACGAAATACAGAGGAGAAGTCTTTGGTGAATTTCCTATGAGGGAAATAGCTGGTGGGAGTTATGTTCATGTTCCATGGACAAGACAGGTAATATTACTCTTTACAAATGATTTTCCTCAGCTGAGAGAAAAGCCAGTGGAATGGTATCGTCAAGTTGACAGATTCATTAAAGTCTCAAAAGTTCTGTGGATTGATCTTGATGGTTTCTTTGACATTGTTGTCCTGTCAGTTCTTTGGAGGGAATGTAAAATTTCTGTTAGTTGGCCCAAAGAAGAACTTCCTCGACATAAAGTAACAGGTGCTCCTTCAGACATTGTCATGGATTTCTATGACAAAGTAATTGTTTGGCTGAAAGACAGGATTCCTTCAAAAGAGGTAGATTGGGTTAAAATAGACAGAACAAATCGAGAACCAAAATAATCAGTTCATTCCTATTATGAAAGGTTACTCCTGGTATTTAAGCAATACAGTGGCTATGAAAAATTAAGTGAAAGTTACATGAGCCACTTCATTTACAGGTTTGTTTATGGCCTGAGACCTGAGATAGGGGATATGATTAGAACAGGAATTGTTGGTTGGCAATCACTCTCAGCTGATGACATCCTGAGAAAGGCAAAATACTGCAGTGATGAGTTAGATGCAAAACAGAAGAAACTCAAGGAAAAGGCAATGTGGGCACAAGTGAAGGTAGCTGAACAGCAGATAGCAACATTGGAAAATAAAAATTTTCAGCAGAATCCAGGGAAGTTCAAAGGGAACTTTTCAAATAAGCCAACATTGTATATAAATATTGAAGAGCTAAAACAAAAGTTACCTTGTTTTAATTGTGGCGAAATTGGACACTGGAAGCGTGAGTGTAAAAATCCACCCAGAAATTAAAAAAATTCATCATTAAATCCACAGATGCAGAGTGAGGTAAATCAGCAGCAACAGCTACAGCGACAGTTAGCGAATCAGCAGAACCAATTGAATCAGCAGACCCAAATTCCACAGCCACCCTTGCCAAATTGTATGAATACACAGAGATACAGTCCAGAGACGGGTTTCTGCGGAGCTGAACAGGTAAAAAGATCACAAAAAGTAAATGTGTCAAATGTCTCTCAGCAATTTTGGCTAAAACAAAATGAGAGCAGTGACTCAGAGGATTACTCATGACGGTGCCTGAGGGAGGAAGAAGAGTGTGTGCTTGGAGCCACTCTTGAGGTAGATCAGTCAGGTCCATTTGTAAATGGTAAAGTGAATGACAAAGATATCACTTTTCTTGTGGACACTGGTGCTACCCGTTCTACTGTTAGATTAGTGGAAATTGAAAATCTTCCTCTCTCGGGTGATTCTATCCAGGTAGTTGGTGTAGCTAATCAGCAGATTAAAACAAACCTGACAAAGCCAGTTGATGTAGAAATTGGAAATTACAAAGACAAACACAGATTTGTTGTTTGTACTAGCAGTCTTGTTAATCTTTTAGGACGGGACTTGCTTTGCAAGATGAATTGTAAGATTTATTGTTCACCAGAGGGTATTGAGCTTCAAACTTTAGAAGAAGATGGTTTGTACCAAATTGACACTGCTAATGGTTGACGAAGAAAATAAAATGTTTCCTGCTTTTGATAAAAATAACTTACCTGAGGAATTGAAAGAGACAGTAAATCCGAAAATTTGGGATTTAACTGGTGATGAGAAGGGTTTAATGAAACATGTGGACCCAGTAAAAATTACTGTGAGACAGGGAATAGATTTTCCAAACATTCCCCAGTACAAAATGAAGCCAGAAACTATTGAGGGTGTCATTCCTGTGAAAGAAAAATTCATTAAGCAAGGTGTTTTAAGAGAGATTGAAAGCAGCCCATGTAATTCACCGATAATGGGTATTAAAACGCCAAATGGAACGTACAGAATAGTTCAGGACCTGAGAAAGGTTAATAAGATAGTCGTTCCTTGCTGTCCAGTTGTACCAAATCCAGCGGTAATTCTATATCAGATTCCACATGATGCAGACTGGTACACGGTCATTGACCTGTGTAATGCCTTCTTTACGGTTCCACTGCATCCAGATAGCCTGCAAATTTTTGCGTTTCGGTTCCAGGATCGCATATTAGCATGGTGTTGTATCCCTCAAGGGTATACTGAGAGTCCATCTATCTTTAACCAGTTATTAAAGAAATCCCTGGAAGATTTAAAATTACCTGGAGAGTCAACATTGGTACAGTATATAGATGACCTCCTGATTGCAGGAAAAACAAAAGAAAATTGTGTAACTGACACCATTACACTTTTGAATCGTCTAGCAGATGAAGGACATAAAGTGTCACCTGCAAAACTACAGTTTTGCAAACAAGAGGTTAAATACCTCGGTCACAGAATTGCAAAAGGGATTAGACAAGTGATAATTGAGAGAATAAAAATGATTCGAGCAATACAACCACCGACAACACAAAGACAGATCAGGATGTTTCTAGGAATGGTTGGTTATTGTCGCCAATGGATTTGTGGGTTTTCAGTAATTGCAAAACCTTTGCAAAGATTAACAAAGGCAGACATTAAAGACCCGATTGTTTTGACAAAAACAGAATTGGAGGCCTTTGAAAAGCTAAAGAAAAGTCTCTGTGAAGCACCGGCATTGGGTATGCCTGATTACGATAAAGAATTTGAGCTGTACTGTAGTGAAAGAGAAGGTTGTGCTTTGTCAGTTCTCATTCAGAAAAATGGAAAAATGAGAAAAACCTATAGCTTACTTTTCAGCTGTCCTCGATCCTGTTGCTAAAGCATTGCCAGGTTGCTTAAAAGCAGTGGCTGCAACAAGTGTAAGCCTTGAGCAAAGTGAAGGAACCATAATGGGGTTTCCTGTAAAAGTGTATGTACCTCATTCAGTTGAAACACTTCTTACCAGAAGTAAAACACAACACCTGTCGAGTAACAGATTGACCAAATATGAAAAAGTTATTCTAGGATCAGATAATGTATCCATTGCGAGATGTCTTAATCTCAATCCAGCTACACTTTTACCAGATAATGTAGTTTCTGAAAATGACAGTGATCATGAGTGTTTGGATGTTTTGGAATACTGTACTAAACCCAGAAAAGACATTACATGTGCCTTTACCAGAGTCAGACATTGTTTACTTTGTTGATGGCTCCTGTTTAAGAACAGATGAGGGCATTCTGAGAGCAGCATATTCAGTCTGTACAGTTTCTGAAATAGTTGAGGGTTCAACTCTTGAAGGAATTCGTTCAGCACAAGTGGCAGAATTAGTTGCTTTAATTCGTGCCTGTGAAAAAGCAGCAGGGTGAAAGGTTACCATAGTGACTGACAGCCAGTATGGATATGGCGTAGTCCAAGACTATGGTCAGCTCTGGTCTCAGAGAGGTTATTTAACCTTTGCAGGAACTCCGATTAGAAATGCAAAATTGATCAAAAGACTGATTGATGGCATTCAATTGCCAGAGAAAATTGCTGTGGTAAAATGCGGAGCACATAAAAAAGGACAAGATTACATAAATAAAGGAAATGCCTTTGCAGATGAAACTGCACTATATTGTGCGAAAAATAATCTTTCACTTAATCGGGAAAAAGATAATGACCATATAATGAACTCTCTCATGCTAATATCTGTGGTAGAAACATGGCAGGGAGTAAAAGACTTACAAGATGAGGCAGACGATGAGAAGAAAAACACATGGCTCAAAGAAGGTTGTAGACAGCAAGAGGAAGATGGAATTTGGGTTTACAAAGATGGTAGACCTGTTATGCTCAATTGCATGATTGCTGACATGGCACGGATGTACCATGGAGTAGGTCACTTAGGAAGAGACACAATGATCAGACAGTTCAGGGAGACTTGGTATAATCCAAAATTTAGGGTTATTGCAGAATCACTTTGCCAACGTTGTTTGATCTGTCAGCAAATCAATCCAAACAGAAAAACAGTTGTAAGCATGGGAACCATAGGACGGGAGGGTGGGCCTTTTACTAGATTACAGATGGATTTCATTGACATGCCACAACATAACAAGTTGAGGTACGTTCTTGTTATTGTCTGTTTGTTTTCAAGATGGGTGGAAGCGTTCCCGACTCGTCACAATGATTCAATTACTGTGGCAAAATTGCTTTTAAGGGAGATCATACCTAGATATGGTTTTCCAGTAACTATTGAAAGTGATCGTGGCACACACTATGAAAACAGACTGATTGAATTAATTTGTGAAGCATTTGGCATTAAACAAAAGTTACACTGTGCTTACAGACCAGAAGCATCAGGTGTCGTAGAGCAAATCAATGGCACAATCAAAAACAGAATTTCAAAAATGTGTTTAGCTACAGGAATAAAATGGACTGATGCACTTCCACTTGTTTTGATGTCTTTAAGAAGCACTCCAGATAAGAAAACAGGTCTTAGCCCTCATGACATACTCATGGGAAGGGTAATGAGACAGGCTTTTGTTCCAGTTGGAAAGTTGTTAGCAATAAATGATAGTGCAATCTTAGACTATTGTAAGCAGCTCTCTGACATCGTAACTTCTGTATTCCATCAGATGGGAACAGATGTGATTTCAAAAGAAAAGGAGCAGGCTCATGATCCATTGCCAGGAGATTGGGTCAGAACAAAGGTTCATCAGAGGAGGAACTGTTTGGTACCCATGTGGCAGAAAGCAAGACAAGTTATTTTAGTTACAACAAATGCAGTGAAGTGCAGATGTCTGAAAAGATGGGTGCATGCTAGTCATACACTGCACCGGATAACCCTGACGAAGATAGTGACAACACTACAGCTAATTCAGATTCAGAAGAAGAACCTGAAAATCCAGATTCTGAAGATCGACAGAAAGTCGACATCTGGAGAACTCAGAACCAAATCAAGCATCAAATGAAAAAGATTTAGACATCGTTGTTGATTCAGAAAATGATGAAGATGCTCTAGAAAAGAGGTCTGAAAAAGAAACTGTGTCAGAAGAGATTCAAGATCAGGAGTGTATTGAAAAGCAGATTGGAAGCTCTGAAAGCAGGAACGAAAATTGTGGAACTGGGAAGTTAGAAGTAATTCCGGAGGAAGAGGATGAATTGCCAAGTACCAGCTACAGAGATGTTGTTCCTAACGGAGTGAAGCTGCCGAGTAAAGAAGTTCCTAGATACAGTATTGAAATCTCTGAAACTGATTCGGATGACAGTGATGAAGAATCTGAGATAAGAAGATTCAGAAAAAGAGCTTGGAAAGCTGAATATAATGAAATTGAGCCTAAGAAGAAACTTTTGAGAAAAGGTGATGTCTGGCCAAAAGAAGGCTTGAAATTCAAACTAGTGAATAGATCGAAAGAACAAGTCAACGAAATATCAAGTCAGAAGAGTGATTCGGACAAAAAGAGCAAGCTGGAAAGAAAATTGAATTAATTACTAGAAAGAGCAAGAGATCATTAAAGCCAAATCACAAGTACAACCGCCTGATTCATCATGCTCCCGTTTTGCGAGGCCCTAATAGCGATTCATAGCGAATCGCTATTAAGGACTCGCAAAACGGTAATCATGTAGGAATATGCAAAAAAAATGCGATTCCTTACAATTCCTTATTTGCGATTAGCTAATTGCTAATCGCAAATAAGGAATAACTCGCCATTCATTCCTATGGGCCAAAAGGCCCATAGGAAAGAATGGGGAGTATTCCTTATTTGCGATTAGCAATTAGCTAATCGCAAATAAGATTGCGATTTGAAGGGTGCCAGGGGTGTCCACAGGACACCCTGTAGCACCCCTCAAATGACATTTCACACAGGTGTTGCACACACACATGTCCAAAGGACATGTGTGTGTGTAACATGCAACTCAGAAAAATGCTTTTAAATGCATTTTTCTGAGTTTTCGCAATTTACCGCGAGGTCTGACCTCGCGGTAAATTGCGCCTAGAAATTGCGATTTCGCAAATTTAAATAGGATGTTGAATAGCATTTAAGGAATCTCAAATAGAGATTCCTTAAATGTCATTCCTCGCAAAATTGCGAGATCGCAATTAGCGATTTTTACATTTGGGATGCTGAATCCCAAATGCAAAAAACGCTCTCGCAAAGGGCCGGATTCTCAGAATCCGGCCCCTTGCGAGCGCAATTTAGGGTCATGAATCGGGCTGCAAGTCTCCAGAATGGGCCTATATTTTGATTCCACCAGTAGTTGAGGTTAGCAGTAGCAGTCAAGAAGATTTGGAAGAAAATAGTGACAACGATTAGGGTTTAGTTTTCTTTAAGGTTGAGGTTTGCTTTTGGCATAAGGTCGAAGAAATTGTTTTAGCCGGATACTTTTTATGGGCGCAAGGTCGAAGAAAAGCTGTTAGAAAAAGAAAAGAAAAGAAAAAAATTAAAAAATGTAAAAAGGGAGGGTGTGTTAGATAATTGTAAGTTTTAATTTTTTGTTTAGTTTGAGTTGAGTGAAAATGCCTAATACTGATAATTCAAGTTGTGCAATTCTTAGAAGATGTTGTAAAATGTCTTCTATTTGTGTGATTCTAATCATTCTGGTTTGGTTAATTTTAGCAGTCATCTTTCCTCTTGGCATTGATAGGGAGGACTACAAGGTGAACATGACAAGCAAAGCTGAATCTAAACAAGCTGTTCATGATATTGCAGGCAAAACTAATAGGGTTATTGAGCAAAAACCAGAGATCCATCAGGACAGATCTGAGATTTTTCTACTAATTCTTTTTCTTGACTCCTATCGGAGTATGTAAGAGTCATTGATGTTAAGGATTGTTATGTGTGTGTCAAGCTTTCTACTTCAGTTTCTAAAGGGGTCAAATATAATATGCTTCCCCTTACTTATGGAATAACATGCAGTGTTCTTTCAAGCTTGTTTTATGAAACAGGTCGACTGGAGTATTATTAGTCAGACTTCGATTAGATTTTTGCTAACTTTAAAATTGTGCATAATCTAACAAAGTTAGGCCTGCTAAGCAGATGAGGGAATTCTTCCTGGTAACAAATGAACTCACTTATGAGTATGCTTACAAGAATAATTTAACTTGCAAAATGAGAGATGAAGAAAGATCTTTCCTTGATCAGGTTGAGGAGAGAAGAGCGATTTATAAAAGGAATGAGATGCTGAAACAAACTAAATCCAAGTTTTGGCAAATCGAAGATGAGAAGCTAAATGGTGAAAATAGATATGCTGCTATTCACATAGATGATCCAGTTAGTGGAAAGCTATGCATTAGAAGAGATAACACGCTTTGCGACAATTATTTTGTCGGTGCAAGTCAATGTGAGGACACTTATCGGATTGTAGGGGGATGGGGATTTAAAGGTGGTAATTTTCCCAGGAATCTATTTTGTTTGTGGAAACAAAGCATATTTCAGTCTTCCTGACCATTGGTATGGTACATGTTACCTTGGTCTTGTCTTTCCTAAAATTTTCCATGTTGACAGAAATGGGGAAGGTTCATTCGAAATTGGCAAACACCTGAACAGATTTAAAAGAGAACGTTTTTCTGAGATCATGGGAGATATATTTGGCGCAATAATTCCTATGGTAGGAATTACCTTGAATGCAATTAAAATCAGAAAGGTTTCCACAATTGTTGACAGGTTGTCCACTGATACTGCAGGTGGTTTCAGTTGGTTAATACTGAGCTCATTGCTACCAGAAGCATGGTTATGGAAACCCGGCTTGCGTTAGACATCCTTCTAGCAAAAGAGGGAGGAGTCTGTGGGATTTTGCATGTTCAGTGCTGCTGCACATATATCCCAGACAAGAGTCAGAACATAGAATTATTGATCAAGAATATTACAGAATTTCACTCAGAAATAGAACCCATGGAAAGTGACAGTTTTTCTGAACGTATGGCAAAGAGATTTGGGGCAATTAAAGAATGGTTTGCAGATATTGGCAGTTCAATCATTGGCAAAGTGCTTTATCCTGTAATAATCATTGTTATAGTGACACTTTTGTTAAAAATCAGTTGCATGATTCACAAGAGAAAGAAACATGTGAGGGAAAAAAGAAGGATTTATAAACGCAGAAAAGCTCAGGAGAAGGAGATAGAAATGGATGAAGGAGATAGAAATGGATGAATTCCGCAGGGCTCAATATGAGAGTTCCAGACAGACTGATGAAAGAGGAGTTTAGATCATTAAATGGAATTACTAAAAGTAAAATTTAGAATACATTTTTGGGTTAGTTTGGTGATTTATAAATCACCAGATGAGGGAGTTGATGAAGCGGACTTTCAGAATAAAGTCTAAATTAAAGCACGCTGTAATGAAACTCCCATAATTTTAATTTACTAATGAGTGTTGCATGTTTTGCACGTTTTTGTACTGACACAACCTAGAATAATGTGCACCTACACGAACACGCGGGTTTAATTATTTGTGCTCTTGTTATGTTTGTCATTCCGTTTTAAATAATACATTTACCTTGTCTTTCATTTTGTTGAACATTAATTGTGGCTGTTTCAAATAATAGCATGTGCATTCTTTTAATGTGCTTTTGTTTATGTCGTGTCATCTCATGTGTTTGTGCTATGTTTGTCTTTTGTATGCAAAGCTAGGTAACATAGACTAATGGGTTAATATTAGCAAAGGGGGTGGGTAACAGAATAATTATCATTTCTTGAATTAATTATTGTCTTGTGTTTCCTTGCCTACTAGACTCATGCTAAAGAGGTCTGTGACTTTTGTCTAAAATGGATGTCCGAAGTGTCAAAGTTGGGCCTTGTACATCAGCGTATGAAGAAAGGCTTTGAACGTTGCTTGTAAAAGCAAGGCTGTGAGGAAGTAATGAAAAAACATTTGATTCAGCTTCCATGGTCAAGGACAGGATGTGCAGCAGCGGAAAAGCTTGGACGGAGGAAGCATTAGTAAACTTTACCTAATGTTGCGAAACACGGAAGAGCCTATGACACTCTTAGTGTATGAACAATGCCGCTCTTGAAGAAACGTGACTTTTGCTATGCGAAAGGCAAATGACTTCATCGGACGATGTCTCTGGTCCAATCGTGTTTCATGTTGCTCAAATATTTGTATTCTTTTAGTTAGTTTTAGATAGGAAAAAGGTATAAAAATTGCCCCCTTGCAAAGAGCACTGCTAGCTCGTTCCTGTGCTCCAGAGATGCTGTCGGACTTTCGTTTCACGTAAGATCCATTAAGACTTTACTTTTCCCTTTAGGATTTTCTTTAGCTAAGTTAGGGAAATAGGGTTTAGGGAATTTACCTAAATGTTAGAGCACTTCTCATGCTGATTTTAGTTTGAACTGTCAGTCAAATGTGCCTTTCTAATAAATAATTTTGCTTAATAAAATTGCTAATAAAAGAATTTATGCTTCAAAAATGCATTTTGCTCTATATTAAAGTTAATAAAATAGATTTTGAAATGACAAGCTGGTCTTGTTTGTTTCCTTGAGTTACCATTAGTTAATCCATTGCCTATGATAGTGTCTTAATTATATGTATAAAAAGTGTTTTGCTTAATTAGGTCATATGATTCAGATCGTCAATTCATGTCTCAGTCATTTATGGGCCTAGTGATAAATTTATAAATTATGATGAGTATCGTGGTGTAGAGTTGTTCATATGAGACTGAATTTCCTTTGGCCCGCTGGATCAACATAAAAACATAAAGTGCAGCATATCCTGCAGAGACTTTCCGTCGCAGCCGCAGGGAGCTGCCACTTTATTTTTAGTAAAACATTTAGGTCTGGCAAGCAGAAGGTGGAAAAGGTTCATACGAAACCTAGTTAATAAAAATTTCTCGGGCATAGACAATGACCCCATAAGATATGGCTCTGCTCTTGGGGTTGTTTTAAGCATTATGTATGTCCGCACGCTTGGTTTCTGTACCTCCTTGGCTTCTCTAACCCAGATTCCTTTCTAACAGTAAGACAGTTTGAATTTCCTCCACATCTCTCTTTGTGATACATTCGGGGTTAGTAAATAGATCCCCCTGGCCTAATCTGCCAACATTTTTCTTGACATACCTCAGCCACGGAATACGAGCCGAGTTATCAAGAGAGATACAGTCTTTTATGATAACATGAGTCAGAGGGAGGTCTGGGTTCAACCAACACTTTAACCAACAAATCAGTGGTCGCAAGGAAATTACATCATTTACATACGAAACCCCCAGCTCCTCATTGACCGCTAAATTGGATGTACCGCGTAGAACACATAATAGGCATTTCAGAAAGTCATTTTCCACTATTTGGAGGGATTCTCCCACTTTATATCCCATATTTCCCTGCCATAGGAAGCTATGGCCAGGTTTTTGGCCTGATACACTTGCTGCATAGCTCCAATGGGTTTCTCCTCTAGTTTGGAAGCAAAGTAAAAAATTGCTGCATTCACCCTGGCAGTGTCCCCTTTAAAAAAAAACAAATTGGGGACACCCAATTGAGCTTTTCGTTAAAGAAAACCCCTAGATATGAAAACATATTTGTACGGGGAATCTTTGAATCTCCCACTCTAAATTGCAAATTCTTCTTTGCAAGGTGCCCCACTTGCATGACGTAAGATTTGGTATTATTAATTGCCAAATCCCTATCTGACATTGTAATCCTCTTTCAGTCCTGGATATGAGGACGGCATTGTCTGCATATAGCAGGACGGGGATCCCTCGTCGTCCTACCCTGGGACAGTCAGCCCCTATTTCCCTTAAAACGCTGTCCAATTCATTAATATAGAAATTAAATAAAAAAGGAGCCAAAATGCAGCCTTGCCGGACTCCCTTTTGAATATTAAAATCCCTCGTAACGCGCAAATCTGAGAAAACCTAACATTGGCTTTAGTACAGCTATGTAGATCCTCTAAAAAATGTATGACACTATTCTCCACTCCCAAGCAGGAATGCACTTTCCTCTCAATATCACTTAAACCAAAAGCACCTATAAAAAGAACAGTGGTACAGCAATCTGGAACGAGATGGAGAAAAGGCCTTGGCACATATTCATAAAAAGAGGCAAATAGAGACATGAGTTCTGCCAACCTTATCCTTCCGTTTATCTAGCAAAGCATTTTTACTGCACCCAGCGGCCTGTCTCCCAGCGGGGTCATTAGAATATGCTAATTGACAGTAGTATTTGTTGGCCTCTCTAAAGTAAACAACAGAGCATAATAATAACATACCCAAAACAATACAAAGCAACTTAACACTCAATTTCAACATAACTGACACAAAACAACAAAACAGTCAGAAAAGAACACAGCAACACAGATCAACTAAACTGCATAATACTACAAAAACGCAGCACAAAAACGCAGCACAATAAAAAAAACAGAGCATAGCCAAACAAAATGCATATGAAAAATAAGGACACACATTCTTGTCATATATTAAAACTTCAAGAAACCTCTTTTAAAAATACGGCGGTAAAAAGTGTTTGCATCAGCACTGCTTTATTTTACCACCAAGGCTATGAGTTTGCATCAGTTAAAACTGTTTTGTGGTCCACCCTTTTGACTACAGCTATAAAACCGGCCAGTTCTACTTTCCTCACCACTTGTATATTTTATAAGAGCTCCGTTTACCACCCAGACATTCCTCACAGACAGAAGTAAGTTAAGTAATGTCTTAATTGCTGAAGCCGGATTGAAGGGCTCATTTTGCAAGGAGTAATTCTCCGGTTGTTACTATTCAATGTCCTTTCATAAGTAAAACACGAGAACAAACCTGAACGAAGCGGCTCATAATAGAAGGCTGCCTGCACCAGCCTGCAGAGATAACTGAAATAGCCGAACAAAGACAATCTGACAAAGAGACAGGAGTCTCCGAATGTAATCCTAGCTTTCCCAGTTTTTGTGAGACTTATTACAGCAACAGTTTTCATAATTACAGGGGCGGCCTTAGGCATGTGCAAGCTGTGCACCTGCACAGGGCCACCAAACCCCAGGGGTCACCACTCCAATATATATCCTTAATATAATAATCTTCTGAGGATGGATACATATTTGGCAAGGATTTGGCGGCCTCCGGCTCTGTTCCACTTCCAAACACCCTGGTTCCCCCCTCTACACTGGCCTCCACGCTTCACCCCGCCCGGACCCCCTCTTCCAGGGCCCCTACCTACGCTCCCTTCCCAGGGCCACCATGAGCCTAGAGCCGCCCCTGATAATTATAACAACTTAGAGGCGAGTTACATATTTTCCACAAAAGTTCAAGTGCTATCTGTTGGTTTTTAAAATGAGGTTGAATGGAAAACTGCCAAAGGGCATTTTCTCAGTCGCTTGAAAAGTTTTAACTTGCAGCACCTATGACAAACTTGAAAACAAAGGACAGTTCATTTATTCAAGTGTGTCCACGTAATGTTTAGCATGTGATTAATGGCTTTGGTGAGCACTGTTTTATTAATTGCTGTCCGAGCTGTGACATGATTCAGGTCTGTTAAAATATTTGAAGATATGCTCGCGCTAAGAAGGAAATTACATTGACTCTGCGCCAAGTGTGCTATTAACTGCCTGCACATTTGCTAGGACAACAAACCATTTGCCAAAAGAAATGTTTAAGAACGTGAAGTCTGAATTTAGAACACTTTATTTTGGTCGCTGGAAAAGTTGAAATCGAGCCAGTCGAGAGGATGAAGGTTACTTACTACTTGAATCAATCATGATGTAGAGGAACAAGCAGCATTCCAAGGTCCTGGCACTCCACAGCTTGATTGTGATGCTCATTTATTTAGAGGTTTTGTAATGCGCTATGAGTGCCGAAAGCTCGAACAAGGCTCAAACGAGAGTGATGTGCGCATGCAGAAGGGAAAGAAACAGTGATCTGGGCGGGGTGGTGGTGCGGGCAAACACGCCACAGGAAAACACTTGTAATATAAACAATCAGCGTCCTGCGAGTGGTGGGCATGCGCTGGAAGACAAACAGCATGCACTGCCCACCCCTTGCGCACACTGGCTCCTGCCGCAGCCTTGCACATGTGCCACTGCCATGTTTAGATCAGGCACAAATGCACGACACAAACAAAAAGTGCGATATGGCGGATGAAAACTGCTGTTGTTGGCCACTGCTTACGGACTACATGGAAGTCAGTTTGCCATCAACAGCCACTAAAAAGCCAGCTAACTGGAGCTATGCCAACATTCAGAAAATGGCAAGAGGCAGGAGAAACTACCGGCCGCTTGCCAACACATAGAAGTTACTTGATGCCTTGTAGAGGCAGCGCATGCGCTACCTATGCAAGACCAAAAAAATAGAGTCTGAGCAGATAGTTGAAGAGCGCAAACATGAGGCTTTTTATGAACCATCTATTTGGTGCAACTAAACATTAATCACACATGTACACGCATGTTTTAGAGGCGCATCAAGGTCCAGAGACACACAATTTTGTTTCATCACTTGTTGCTAAAAAAATTTAACAAAAGGATGTGTTGCAAAGAAGCAGCTAAAAGGTCATGTAGAAGAAAGACACCTATTATACACGGCGATCAATTATCGTCTAGCGCCACGTTATGAAGCAAAGCGGTGCTGGGTGCTTTAAGATGGCATAGCACTAAGGCCCAACTATCACTCTTTTTAGGGGGACCAGTTAGCACTACCTCTTAATCTTGCTCACGGAAGTGAGAGCGCATTTGTTAAATGGCTGTACATGCACCAGCCCAGGATCTATGTAAATGACAGGCCATTAACGGCATGTGAAGAGGTAAGCAGGTGAAACTATTTCATACCATCATTATTTATAGCACACATGCATGCACCCGCCGCCGAGGTAGCGCTGAAGGATGCGCTGGGAGGACCGAGGGACGGAGAGTGTGCAAGACCGGGAGGGAGGGGACGAAAATTTCACAATCTACGTTTGTCGCCGTGGCAGTGTTCGCTCCTTACAAAGTTGCAGTGATTTTTAAATCCCATGTGAGCCAGTCCTTCCAGACTGTCAGGCACAGACCTTGCCAATCAAACCACGTCGCCTTCGGTACTGACAGACAATTCGAACGTGGACAATTCGAACGTGGAGAATGCGTAACATGATGGATATGTGCACACACGGGGGAGGCGCTTACAGAAGAGGAGCTGGAAATGACGGAACACCAGCCAGGAAGAGAGCACGTCATCGCTTGCACTCAGTTGTGATTAGACCCCTGCCAGAAGAAAGTGTGCGAGTAAAGGGGCCAGTAGCCTTGGAAGGTTACAAATGGCAACATAATCGTCATGAGGAGGGGCTAGCAAGCCTTAAACAAATCGGAAGGCAGCATTTACTGACCTAAGCCAATGAAAAAGATGGGCGGCGAGTGGGCGGAGCTTCCACAAAGCTTCCACACGAAAGTGTATACTGCATGTATTGAAGAGACAGTGCGAACACTGTCTAAGCGAGACCTAAAAACGAGCTGCAGGCCGTGAACCCGAGAACCAAGTTTCACTTCGGGCCTCCCAGCTTGAGCAAATTATGTGACCCTGCAGCCTGTTGCGTACTCGGCAGCATGAGACCGTCTGCATCCAGGAATGAATAAGCCAGATACGAGTTACATAAATCTGATAACAGGACTCGTAGGACCTTGATTTTAAGGACGCAGTTGAACACAGACACCCCCTGTGGGTTGGAAATATCACCATAGAAATAAGATTGAGATTGCCTTGAAAAAGTCACAGGATTATTCCCATGTATCCGACGGAACATGTGTCGGCTGTTTCATTGTAAGAAGATCTACCGAATAAAGGAGAAGAGGAGACAGAGAGAATCTGGAATCTATGTTTAATTGTGCTTATTTCTATGCACTGTCTACTCTTAATTTTGAGATATCTCTGACGTGTTTTGGGGAGTTTGTATATACTTTGTTAGCATAGGCTAGAAAATTGGGGATGTAGGTGGTTCTCTTCACCCTGCAGCACTGTTACCCGGATAGGTACTATAGTGTATTTCCAAACGTGGCTTTCTCCTGAGAGGCGCTGAGTGACCTAGTAATAATACCACTTTACGGCTTGTTTTCATCACAGATGAGAGCACCTTAAATTAATTCAAGATGCGCACTATTAAAATATATCTCTTTGATATGGTTTAGTAGACCATACTGTTGCTGCTTCTATACAAACAAATACTAATTTATCTAGGAGCCACAATTCAACGGACTTACTTCTTGAGGCATTAATAAAATCATCAAGGTAGAAGGAGTGTGGTTTACTAGTGCTAATAAATGCCACTCAGGACAGTGATCCCATCTAATGTGCTTGACTGCTTTCTTATTTAAAGTTTGTGTAGTGTCTTCCCAGCCAGTAAATGACTTTGCTATACACAGAGCTTGGTATCCTAAGCCTTTATTCATCTCCGTGCAAGTGCGAACTCAACATACTAAAGCAACCTGTGCTAACAGCTTTGCCCATCACATCAGTGTGAGACTAAATGTTTTTGAGTGTATTTGAGAGTGCCAATAAGAGGTAAAGTGAGTAAGTGAAAGTGAGTGCGAGTGTTAGGGAGTGAGCGACGAAATGTGAGTAACTTAGGTGTGAGTGAGGGGCACAGTGAGAGGGAGGCAGAGTGAGTCAGGGGTATAGATATCACTAGTGCAGCAGGTGCACGTGCACCGGAATCAGATGCTCCTACTGAAACCTGTAAAAGCAGAGCATCTGTATACCAGGAGTTGTGAGTGACAGTAAGCGTGTAAGTGTGAGCGTGTGATTGCGGCTGAGAATCAGTGAGTGTGTGTAAGTATGTTTCTATGTGACAGAAAGTGAGAGTGAGTTTAAGTGAGGATGAGTATGTGAGAAAGCGTGAGTGAGATAGATTGCCATTTTTAGCCTGGTTTCTGCTTGTGTATCTGTTACTGGTGATGGCATACTCGAGATACTTCTCAGCTTATGGGAGCATCCACTGTAAAATACTGGTGCTGCCATACTGTGCGTAATTTGTGGCCCTGGAGAGGGCAACTACCACATAGAGAAGCAAACCAGAGTAAAATACTGGCTTTGGCATACTGAAGATAGTTTTTGAGATATGGTCATTGTAGCAGGCTGCTATATGGTACATACTTATTTAAGCAATGCACCATGCTATAATACGGGAAACATCCTTTACGACGCAACTTTTACAATGCAGTACCTTTACAACGCAGGTTTTTCAACGCAAGTCATTGCAACAAATTGCGCTGGGGGGGGCTCTAGGATAGGTAATAGTTTAATTTACTATCCAACACCTTCCCTGCTATCCACGGGGACTGGAGTTGGAATAGTAAATTAAACTATGCACTATCCAGCACCCTCCAACGCAAGTCGTTGCAACGACTTGCGTTGAAAAACCTGCATTGTAAAGGCATGCGTGGTAAAAGCATGCGTTGTAACAATGTATATCCCTATAATACAGCAACCCTCATGGGGATTTTAGTGATCATTGATAACCATAGAAAGCTCTCAAAGTGGTAGCTATGGAGAGCAGCCTTCAGGCTCATCTTGAAGGAGTGCTAAGCAGCTTTTTTTACGAGTTTAATCATGTAGTGAAGGTTAAAGGAAAAAACAACACAGAGTGTACATATAAAAATATTTATATTTATTACACAACACTCACTAACACACTGGCATATCTCCTACCCGGAGATATCAACACAAATACACACTAATACTTTAATTGCAATAAGGAAAGTAGCACAAAGTATAGTTGTCTCCAGGGGGTGACCAAACCATATATTATGAAAAGTGGAATACAAACTGCAGAGGAGGAAGGGACTTGGACCAAAAGAAACAGAGGAGCTGGGGACACAAGGAACCACCCAAGGTAAGTACCCAGCAAGTCATGATTGTAGTTTTGCAGAAGAAGGATCCTTCCCAGGGGATCCCAAAGAATTCCCGTGGAGGACAGAGCTTGGAGATCCACCTCACCCGTGGATGTCCCAAAGACCAGGTTACCTACACCAGAGAAGCCAGGTGCATAGGGGTGTGGAGATGTCGGAAACTTCAGTTGATGACAATGGAAGACTTGGAGAAAAGTGCTTCTGGAGAAGAAGATGATGAAGTCCAGTGGAATCCAAGGGTGGATTCTGGAAGTGAAGAACCTGCAATCAGAGGGGACAGAGTCTATGCCACTCAGATGTGACTAGGAGGCACGGACGACCAATGCTCACTGATGTTGGACAGTTCAGACGAGTTGACAGCGACCTTGTCGCTGCAGCTGTGAGCACCAGTCGACCCTGAGGAAGACCAGGAACTGTGCCTGAACTGTCCCACATCGGATGTCCGTGACCAGGGGGTAGGTGTCTGTTGGGAGGTCCAACAAGCCTTGTTAGCCAAAAGTGGTGTGGAGAACGAAGAAGGAGCAACATCTGGACCAACGTCTGGACCAACAAGGTCCAAGCGACTCGCCAAAAGCAGGAGAGTCAGAGTGGTCCCCGAGCAAGCAAGGAAGCACACTGATGCAGAAGAAGATCCTCATGAGGACCCACAGGCCGCAGGCACAGAAGTCACAAGAGGACCTCAAGCAGCTCACCAAGAAGGAAAACCCATGGTGCAGATGATGCAGTAAGGATGCTGTACTTGGCAGGAAGAGATGCTGAAGGCTGGAGCTTCTTGTAGACTGAAGATCTCTGGAGTCTAGTGCCAACAAGCCTCGGCAATGTCAATTTGACGCAGTGCATAGGGGTCTGGTTCCAGCGGTTGCCACAGGGTATACTGGCCTCAAATTTGCAGAGAGGAGAGGGCAGGCCTCGAGGAAGTTGCAAAACTACCACTTGTGTTGCTGAGCCTTTTGAAGTATGCGGGACATCAGGAGCAGCCGACCGTTCAGCTTTGTTTCAGTGCCTGCAGATGCAGAGGAGTGACTCCTTCACTCCAAGGGAAATTACTTTGAGTATCCTTGATGCCCACAGTTCTGGGGAAAATCTTGGAAGAAGCACAGGCACAAATAACGAAGAAGATTGAGCGGGACAGCGCGACCAGTAGCAGCAGGAGTCTTCCTTGGTGCGGTCACGGTTCCAGGCGAAGTCCAAGTGTCCAGATGGTTAAAGAGTGATGTAGTTTCAGGCTTGAATCTTGTCCCACAAGAATCTAAAGAATCACCCACAGGTAAGCCCTTATGTACCCTAGGGAAAGGGATGGAATGTCTCAGGGCTACCTCCTAGAGGAGTGGCTAGACAGTGGGGAGGATACTCCCATGTCCTTTGTCCAGTTGTATGTCAGATCAGGAGCCAAGAGCTCCCTAAACTGGCTCCTACTGGAGTATTGAAGGAGGGCTCCAAATGTGCCCTTCAAAGCAATCCAGTGGCGCTGGCAAGCACCCCCAGCCCAATACAATCAGCCCCATCTGGAAGGTGGTCACATCTCCCTGTGACAGGAAACCTATTGTTCTACCTTCCCCTGCTCGAGCATGGCTCAGCAGCAGGAGGGCAGAATCATGTCTGTGGTTGGCAGCAGCACTAGCTTGCTGTCAGACCTTGAAAGGCTGTTACAGGGAGTACAGGGGGTACTCCAAGTACGCCCCACAGTACATGGGATTATACTTCTGTTAGAACTGGGGGTCCCTAGTTGGCATAGATAGGTACCACTGTCTCTGCGCATTGGAATAATAAAACAGCAGTGTAGACGTAGGACTGAGGTCGACTAGGTCTCTACTGACTATATTAGACTTAATTAGTTTCGCCAGCTAGCTCAGAGGTCACTAGAAACTTTCTCGAATGTTCAGGAAAGAGTTAACTATCCGGATTAGACGAGAAGGGATTAGCTTCTGACAACCGTACAAACATGACAACTTTGCTCCCTCAGAATAGAGTGTATCTCTAGAGTCGTGTGAAAACAATAGGCAGCTATTTCACTCAGTCAATCGTGCATACTTAGTTTCACCAGAGTGCAGAGAAATAGAGAGACGGACGTTTTCAATAAAAAGATGTTATTTTATTGAGCAGTCTTCTTTCTCATGCAAGAGAAATGAATTGCCACAATTCCAATACTTATTATGAAGTAAAGTGCGTACAGTAAAAGTAGTATTATGAAATAATACTGTAAAAGCATAGATATGGTTTCTTAGCCATATGATACTTTAAAATAGATACAATATATATACATACATAAAACCATTGACTAACGTACTCAACTGGTGCTTTTAACTACGCCTACACCGATGTACCTGACCTAAGCCGAATACTTGGGAAGGAGTAAGTAAGTAGCAGTTTAAGTTAAATTGGTTAAGAATGTTTTTGCCAAGGATCTGATTCAAGAATTCTCTTTAAGGGTTTAGTCAGCTCCGTACCTTAATAATAGAATGTGGGAGGTCTGGTATCTCTTTCTTCAGGACTCGATCTCCCAGCAATCCTCAAGGGTAACTCGGGAACACCGGAGCTGGATTTTCTCGGCGTGAGAAAAAGTAGCTTCTCCAGCGCGTCAAAAGGGAGGAGCGGCTTCCGTCGGCTCTCGCATCAGCTGGCCTCTCGGGCAAGTAGATAGCCGCTCTGCTCCAAACCACCGTGTGTTTGCTTAAGGCAACTGTTGGTATTTTATACCTGAAAGGTGCCGGGTTTGACGTAAGGTTTGACATAAGACGTCACTAAGAACTAACAGTTCTTGCTGGACTCCAGGAGTTCTTGTTCAAATCAAAACAAAAGCAGGGGGGGGGGATTTCCCGGGCTGCTGGAGGCTTGGTTTGTTTAAAGAACGCGTTGTGCTTTCTAGGAGTCGATGGGAGTATCCGTGCTGTGCTTTGGACTGCATGGGCTATTACTGAATATGGATATGATTCTTATGCCTTTGTAAGGATATTATTGATTATAACCGGACAAGGGCATGAATCGGGAATATCGAATTAGGGTCCTAGATAGAAATACAACACTTCTAGTCAGGGTAAGGAGGAAACCCTCGGAGATAACCCCTGCTCACCCCCTTGGTAGCTTGGCACAAGCAGTCAAGGCTGATCAAAGGCAATGTGTAAAGTATTTGTACCAACACTCACAGTAACCTAGTGAGAACACCACAAACTGACTCCACAACAGTTTAGAAAAATAAAGGTATTTAATCTAAACTACACAAGACCAAGACGAGAAAAATCCAACATACACAGTTTAAGATTATGGTTGCAAAAGAGTTCTTAACGTTGCGATAGAATGATCCACAGTTGCGTGAAAAGTTCACAGTTGCGTCATGTTTTAGCCACTAGTACCTTTAAATGCAACAAAGTTCCAAAACAGAAGCTGGTGCAGTGGAAAACAAGCGATGCGTCACTCCTAAGACCTTGGGGAGGCGATGGGACAACCCCCCTCGATTTAGCGGGCGTGTCGCGGTGACTCCGGTCTGTATGGGGAGGGATGCAATACCTTGTATGGATTCCGGTGCTGAGGTTACGTAGTGAAAAAGCTCGCAAAGGCACGATGGGATGATCTTTGGGGCTGTGACGATATCCGGGGCGACGATGCGCAATCCAGCCGCGATCTTCCTCTCGCAGCTCCTCGATAAGATGGCTCTGCGACGATGTACGCAGCGACGTGATGCGGACTGCAAGCAAGCGCTGCGACGATCTCACCCAGTGACAACAGGCTCTGCGCTGATACTCGCAGCAATGGTAATCTTCCAGCACCGGACTGGTGCGTCCCGCAAGCGAAGGTTGTGACGACTCTGGCAGCGGCAACAGGCACTCTATGATCTCGGCCTTTGTAGCGGCGGGAATTACCTCGCACTGACGGGGATGCGCTCCGCAAGCGAGCGATGCTACAAAACTTACAGAAAGTCTTTAAAAGGTTGGTTTCCAACTTCCCAACACAGGTACAACTTCCAGAGGCACCACAACTGGCTCAAGCACTCTAGGAAGGATGGAACTCTCTCAGCAGGGTTCAGGGAAGCTGGGGGTGAAGTCCTTTTGTTCCTGGGACTTCTTAACAGAGAGCCAGCTCTTCTCAGACCCTTGGAGATTCCTTCAAGCAAGGGGACACAGCACAAAGCAAAGTCCTTCCCCTCTCATTGGCAGCAAAGCACAGCAGGCCAGTCCAGCAGAGCAACAGCAGGACAGTCTTCCTTCTTCAGTTTAAGCTTTCTCCTTGGCAGAGGTTCCTTCTTGATTCCAGGACAATCTAATTTTCTTTAGTCAAGGGTCCTGTACTTATACCCCTAAAAGTCTTTGTTCCCTTTGTGCAGGAGGGTTTGAGCCCGGCCTAAACCAGTTCTAGGTGTTCCTTGAGCACTTTGTTTTCCTGGCCTCTCCTTTCCTTTCAGAGAGAGGGGCAGGGTGGTCAGCCGCACAGCAGGAGGCGGAGCCAGCATTGTGGAAGGCAGGCACAGCCCAATTCCGGCCCAGGTGCTACCCCCTCCCACCACTCTAGATGCAGATGGAGCTATTCAGCCCAGGGATGGCCCACTCATCCTCTGGGAGCCATCCAGCCCCTGTCACTCACAAACCAGACATTCAATTCACAAACAGGACAAGGCAAATCCAAAAAGTTCAGACAAGAGAACAGCAACTTTCTAAAAGTGCTGTTCTCAAACACAGGATTTAAAAACAACCTTTCCTAAAAGATGTGTTTTTAAATTCGGAGTTCAGGGATACCAGACTTTTATGTCCTATCTTGCTCCTATGGGAAAATATGCTGGTAGCCACTGTAGCCAGCATTCCCCATGATAGCCAGGGGGCCAGAAGGCCTTACAATAGTGAAAAACTAAAATGGCTGTAATTCACTACCAGAGCATGTCACCTGCACTCATACATGCTCTACCTTTCACATACACTGCACCCTGCCCAAGGGGGTACCTTGGGCCTTCCATAGGGGTTACCAATGTGCACAGAAAGGGAAAGGTTAGGCCTGGTCAATGGGGACACTGACCAGGAGGACATGGCAGTCCACAGACTGCTAACAGGCACTGCGGTGGCAGACCTGAGACACCATTTTAGGGCTACTCATGTGGATGGCACAATCATGCTGCAGGCCCACTAGTAGCATTTGAATCACCAGCCCTGGCACACTCAGTGCACTTTACTAGGGACTTCTTGGTGATACAAATATGCTAATCATGGATAGACAATTACAATAAGAATTTACACAGGGAGCACTTGCACTTTGCCACTGATCAGCAGTGGCAAAGTGCCCAAAGCATCTATACCAGCAAAACCGAAATCCAGCACAGCATCAAAAATACAGGAGGTAGAGGCAAAAAGATAGGGGGAAATCACGCCAAAGATGCCAGGTCTAACAACTTCCAACACTGGAATTGGTGTTGTGGTATGATTCTTACATGACCAGTTTCAGTGCAACAACTATATAGTTAGACATCTCTTATTGACTGATGTCCACTATATGTTTTAAAATGGCTGACCATACTTACAAAACCTGGAGAATCGATTCCGGCATTTGTAGGGGTGTCCTGCTCATGCAGGATCACCCTTACACTTATAACCAAGCACCCTGCCCTCAGGACAGAAGAGCCTGCCATGGGGTGACATAGGTTTTAAGTGCAATGACTTCAGATATAAGTAAACCTATACCTGTCCTGAGACGTGCAAGTACAAACTATCACATGCTGCAAGTGGGCTCCCATGGTTGCCGCACATAGGAGTACCTTAGTACCATGTACTAGGGACCTACAAGTGAACGCCATTAGCCAGTCAGACTAGTCAAAAACATGAAATCAAGCAAAACGTGGGGATAACCATTAAAACAGAACCTACTTTCCTACAATCACCAAAGGTATTTGAGCAGTATCAGTGACAAAATTCTGATACTGGCATATTATATGTAAATCTTGGAATAATGGGGTACCCATGACAAAAGGCTGGCATTGGCATGCTAGAGATAATTCTTTACATAAAGGGCGTACCCAAGCCAAATTTTGAAATATAAATGAGGTGTACTCATGGCAAGTTTTATTCCCCACCACTTTCACAGATTACCATCCCTCCCTGCTATCAGGGTCTGCATCAAATTGCAGGACACTGCCTGTACCCCACCTCAGGTCAAATCTTAACTTCCACACCTCTTCCTAAAGTTCTCAGCTACCTCACATTCTCCTTTTTCTCAGTACCAGCTCTAACATTCTAACGATGATATCACAGGTGTGAGCAAACAAAGAGAGGGACAGTAAGGGCTATGTTTAACGGGGTCCAGCGCACAAGCCCAGATACAGTTAAACAACGAAGGGTACGCAGTTCCCCAAAGTGAAAAGTGAGAAAGGAGGGGATGAACCAAGAAGTGGGTGAAGGCCCCAACAAAGGAGGAAAGGGAGGGGAATCCTCCCTTTCAGAACTAAAACCCTCACACACCCAGCAAGCTAGGTGTCATGCTTCATCATATGGGTCTGCTCCTCGTCAGGGTGGCGGTGCAATACCTTACGGACACCCATAGATGGGCTCTTTACCGGAGATCTTTTGTTCCTGCTGTTGGTGTTGTAGGTGTGAGGGCCCTAGGGAAAAGTGTAGATGTAGGGGGTTGGTGAATTAAAAAAGTTTAGATAGTCCACTAGATGAGTTTAATGGTGTGGTAATCTACCTTATTAAAATTTGTGAAGAGAGGCTGCTGGCTGGTGCAATGATCCAGGGGCGCATGCTCTACTCTGTGTTATTGGTCAACATGTTTCATACTTATTGTTCACAAGGATACAGTGCAATTCACAAGGACCTCAAAGAGTACCTATCTACACGCTGTGGTGGGCGGGAATTCTACCTACCACAGGATACTGGGGGGCAGACGAGGAGTACTGCCACTTCTTAGTGGAGCCTGTACAGGGATGACAAAAAAGGGGGGGCGAGAGTAATGTTATAAACCTGGTCCACATTATCACGGTTTATGCGGCTAGAGCAAGCGCGTGATTAACTTAAACAAACCTAGCCACGGGTCAGGGTGGGGGAGGTAGATATAGGTGTATTAAAAATAACATAGACTAAAACTGGTTCTGATAATAACCCAATAAAGACTTTAAAAATGAGTGTGGATGAGAAATAAGATCTATGAGTCTCACCCTACTAAGGTAAAGCGTTGGCATCAACGGTCTTCTCCCGTTCTGAGCACCTCAATTGTAGGCACCCTAGGTAGAGGAGGCAAAATCAGAGTCATGGCTGTACCATCGAGTGGAGGCCAAACGCTTCCAATCAAAGCAAAGCCCTTCTCAAGGGGGCTATCTGGTGGGAGAGTGTCTGGAAAAACCCGTAATCACTGCCAACACTCCAGTTAGACAAACTGCCAAAACAAGCTGCGGGCGGATTACTGTGGCTCATGAAGTAAGTGTGGTGCAACCGGGGGCCCACGGGATCGAGCTGCCTTGGTCGGGTACGGCTCACTCATCAGGTAGAGACACATACAGCTACCTCCAACTCTGCACTTACCTGTCCACTTGACAGACGCAACCTCAGAACCTACCTGCACGTTAGGGAGTAGACGAGAAGCCGGGCGGTGTCACAGACTTTTCCCTGTGCTTTTACGTATTTCACTGTGCTTCCTCGTTAGCCCTGATCACGTGCAGGGGGGTTCCTCGAGGAGCCACGTATGCGTCACCGGCAGCATGGAGATGGTGTTTTTTGTGTGTGCCATGAAGCCTAGTGTAGTAGTCTGGAACTAAGCGGCGGCCATATTGGAGTTTGTAGCTGGGATAATGGATTACACGTTACTACTGAAAACCGCTGCCAGAATGGGTGAACGGCTGGGCAGTAAGGGCTGTGTAACAAAATAATGTCATAAACCCATGATTTCAAGTTGTGAACCCAGCCTAAATCAAGTATTGGAAGTCTATTCCTGGTGTGTCAAAAAAAACGGTCAGCAAGGGAGCCATCCCAAGTATGATCAAGGCAGAAGGGATGTATGATGTTACAACGTATGCTTTTACCACGCATGCCTTTACAACGCGGTTTTTACAACGCAAGCCTTTACAACGCATAGTGCTTTGGGGCGCTGGATAGTGAATAGATTAATTTACTATTCCAACTCCAGTCCCCGTGGATAGTAGGGAATGTGTTGGATAGTAAATTAAACCTATTCCCTATCCTAGAGCGCCCCCCAGCGCAATGCGTTGTAATGGTTTGCGTTGTAAAAGTTGCGTCGTAAAGTCACTGCGTGGTAAAAGTTGCGTTGTAAAGGTTGTTTACCTGGCAGAAGATTTGAGCTATAGCGTTACTTATTAGGGCAACCCTGTTGTCCGTGGGCATGTAGACCAAGCAGTATTAGCGAATCCAGGTCAGCACAGGGTGAGTAATGTGTAACACATGGTGCCTGGAATTGTGCGCACACTACCCAGATGTCCTTGTGTGGAAAGGTGGGGTCTCCCACTGCGTAGTCAATCTAAAACTAAGCCTGTACTGAATACGGTGATTGGTTAGTCAGTGATGTAAATGCATGTGTACATCAAGGCAACCTTGCAAAGGATCCCCATGGAATGCAGTCATTAAGACCATCTGTGTCAGTTGCCAAACGATGCACCCACCTTTGTTCCATTCTAAAGAGGGCCTGGTGTGTGATGTGAGGGTGTGCTTCAAGCACCGTCCATTTCAGGCTATCTGCGCTGCGGTTCATGTCCTTACAGTGGGCGTATC
The DNA here is from genome assembly GCF_964263255.1 of Lissotriton vulgaris. Lineage (NCBI taxonomy): Eukaryota > Metazoa > Chordata > Amphibia > Caudata > Salamandridae > Lissotriton > Lissotriton vulgaris. Next base: position 33,404 of record NW_028251749.1, on the reverse strand, counting down.
GTTTGGTGTGTGTCTTCAGGCATCTTACGTTAGTCTTATGTTCCGTGATACGTAGTTTCACTTGTCTCAGTCATCCCAACATCTTTTATTACAAGGACAAGTTAGGAGGTAGATGCATTTTGATGTATTGCAGTTCGTGTGTAGTTTGGGACGCCATACAAAGGTCTTAGAGAGTCTAATCTCTTTGCATGTGCTGGTCTGGTTGCACACAGAGCAATCCCCACAAGGGTAGTGGCCGGTAACAGGAGGCAAGTCCCAGAGTGTTCGTTGGACACTTGATTCCTTCCTTCTCGGTCTCGTATGTACCAGGGTATCCTTCAGATTTGGGGTGCGTCTGAATGCAATCCTAAGGCATGGGATAGCTAGATCCCCTGAGTTCACTATACCCCAATGTTTATTGATTGTCTTCTTAATGAAGGCTGCGTTCCTCATGAATGATGTGACACAGGTGAGTGTATCAGTAGGCTCCTTCATAGTGGTTTGTAGTAACGCCTCTCTAGGGTTATTCATTGCTCTCTTGTAAGAGTGTTGGATTTGACTGGATGGGTAACCTCTTTCCAGAAGCTTATGTTGCAGTTGTTGGGCCTTTATTCTGTAATCTGACATAGTGGAACAGTTCCTCCTAATGCAGAGAAACTATCCAAAAGGGAGGTTGTCCCTGAGTGATTTGGGGTGGTGGCCATCATAAAGGAGGAGGTTGTTCCTGTCTTTTGCCTTCCTATGAAGATTAGTGCTCAAACCTGTATCAGTGAGCCAAATCCTCAGATCCAGGAAGGGGATGCTGGTGTCTGATATTGTGTGGGTAAACTTTAAGAACGGGTTCTGTGTCTTCACCTAAGCACAGAAGGCCTCACAAGTAGTGGGTCGCCTTTCCATAGTATAAGGATGTCATCTATGTACCTTCTCCATTCCGTGAGGTTGTTTCTGTATGGGTTATTTGGACTCATAATGATGTTATCCTCAAAGGTAGCCATGTAGATGCAGGCCACACTAGGGGCAAATGTGCTCCCCATTGATGTACCCTGGACCTGGTGGAATAATTGAGTCTCATACTCAAAGAAATTCTCAGTGAGCGCAATGGTGGCACAGTCCATGATGAAGGTGATGGCCAATCCTCTTTGAGTAAGCTGAACTCGATCGCCTCCAAAGTTGCCTGCTGTGGGATATTTGTGTACAGTGCCTCCACGTCCAGAGTCACTAAGAGGTCCACCCCTTCCCTGCCCTAAATGTTGTCAATAAGCCGGAGGACATCTGTGGTGTCCTGTACAAAGGAGGGTAATTTATTCACCAAGGGCTGGAGAAAATGGTCACAGAATTTTGACAAGGATTCTAGCAATGACCCTATCCTGACACAATGGGTCTCCCTGGGACCGGAGTGGTGTTTTTATGGATCTTGGGGAGGGTATAGAAATAGGGTGTCTTGGGGTTAGTGGTGACAAGGACGAGAGCCTCATTCTTACTTATCCACAGGTTTGTCTCCCCCTCCATAACCAATGAGGCGATCCTGGCTGTCAGCCTCGGGGTAGGGTCCACCGTGAGGGGAGTGTAGTGTCTAGTGTTGGTGAATTGCCGTCTACACTCAGTGTCATTATCCGTAGAGGACTGCATCACGATAGCCCCTCCATTGTCAGCCTGTTTGATGATTATGGTCTGATCATTGGAGAGTGATCTGGTGGCCTCCCTCTCTGCATTACTCAAGTAGTGACATCACTGCTTGAAACATAAATACTGCTATAATAGAGACAAATAGTGAAAAAACATAAGAAAGTGCAGTTCACATTTAGTGAACATCAAGGAAATGTATCAACTTTACTTTCGCTGAAACAGTCATTTCTGGTGCTAGCAGCTGATACATTTTTAAAGAGCGCAAATAATTTTTTTTTTCCTATGAAAAGGTTATATATATATATATAGTGGTGGCTGGCAGGGAGGTCGGGGGGAGTTAGGAAAAAAAACGAAAAAAAGAAGACTTACCGGCTCCTTGCCAATCGCCAGCCTCCTCCCCTTCTCCGTCCTTCCTCCGACAGGAGAAAAGGTACTCACACGGAGCTTGTATGAATACGGCTTCTTTTAATGAAAAGGGTCCCCCCTGACCCTGCAGCTGAAAGAGACACGTTTTGGCTGTTCAACAGCCATATATATATTTGTTATTTTATATTGACATTTATGATTTGATTTTCAGTGGAATTTAATTTGGATAACAATTGATGAGTATATTATTATTATAGGTGCTATTGTAACAGTTTTGTATGGGCAATATTGTCTCGAAAATCTATTTTAGGATTATGAAAATGAATTTGGGCTGCAAAAAAACAAATCTTCCTAAGGTTCTAACCTTTCTATTTTGTATGAACTATTCTTAGGGACATATTAACAAAGTTGTCACTCAACACAGTGCAGTAACCAAAGTTGCTGTGCTGCATTGGGTGAGAGGGAGAGAGCAGGACAATACCATTTCTACCAAGTCCGGAGCTGGAACACAATCATGCTGCCTTGTGACACACACATGCAAGTGTGCACACACACACACACACACACACCCCTGCCCAGTGAAAAGGTACCTGTGTGATGTACAGCAAAACTTTTGTATTTAAAGGGTGCCATTCCATTACAAAAAAGCATGCTTAGGCAAACTTTATAAGTTTTCCATTCGTTGGATTTTTGTTGTACAGTGCACACACATGCAAAGTCAGAAACGTATTGCGAAATAAAAACATTTCTTCTTTTCACTGTCTATCTCAAGGAGGTGATATTTTTTGTTGCCAAGCCTAGTTTGCCTTTAGTTGCATGGAAACGCTAATGTACCATACCTGTTGCAAAGTGTTAGCAAATCTGCCCCTTAATAATTCATTTGAATGAGACTAGTCAAGTCAAAAGGTAAGTTTATTTAGATCGTAATCTTTAAACCAATACATAACATTTAGTTGAGTTAAAATTTTTCCCATCGACAATAATTCATACAAATTTGTAGTTAAAATCTCACTAACTTACTGAGGGGCAATATCTTCATGTAAAGATGAGCCGATTTCATAAGCCACGTTGCGATCCTCCTCCATACACCAACTACAACCGAGCAAATGATCAAGCTGTTGCTGCCTGAATTTATTAAAAACAAAAAACACAAATATGTATATTTTGTTGGACAACTGACACTCTGAAAAATCAAGGACGCTGAGTCTGGGCAGGAGTCCACATGTCTCGAACCAGGGAGATGGGTAGGTGTTCCTAAAGACACAAAACGAGTACTGTAAATACTCCTTAATTAAGTATGTGTATGTTGGCTCCTTCTATTTAAGCACTAGCAAGGACATTGAGGAGTAAATGAAAGGAGTAGGTTGATGGTGTATGTGTCTTTTGTTGCTGCTCACAGACTTTTACAGGAGGGGTAACTTACATGTGCTGGGGATTGTGATGTGGTAACTGTGGAGTCTGCAGGCTGACGCATAGCATGACAAGCATTGGCATAGCCAATAGATCTCGCCTTTGGGACCTTATAAGTGTTTAGTTATTCAGCACAATATCCTTGGCGCAACAAACCCACCTGTTGCATGGCTAAACACTTATAAGGTCCCAAATGCGAGACCTATTGGCTATGCCAATGCTTGTTTTATATACACTTGTCATGAATGTCTCATGAATGTGTCATATATTTGTAATTCATTGTTTGGAAATAAAATGATTCCAATTAATTTAAAGTACACCGAAGGTAAGACATGAGGCTGAAAAGAGTGAAGTGTGATGAGGTACCCAATGAGTTTCCTGCCTGATACAGATTTAAGAAAAGCAGTATTACCAGTCTACCAAGGAAGATAGAACTTGGAGAAAGACTATACGAGTCTGCATAGAATCCAGATCAGAGCATGCCGTTTTATGTCTCACAATGCTCTCAGTAAAATCTATTTTATGTGTATGTTTCTGCTCCTGCCCTCAGGGCGTCTGCTTGTTTATGGAAGAGTTTTGCAAGGATCTATGCTATTCACACACCTATAAATATATTTATTTGTGTTAATGCCATGGGATTGTATTTTGAAATAAAGTCGATAAGATCCAGAGAAAGGAAACATTTTATATGTGTTGTTATTTTAGAAAGCAACACATACAAAATAAATACAAAACAAAAAGAGTGGAGATGCCGGGGATTGAACCCGAGGCCACATCCATGCAAAGCATGCACTCCACCACTGAGCTACATCCGAGATTTGTTTCAGTCAACTGACTTTTGTTTTCTAGTATGGCATTTCCTGGGCGGTGTCACAGTGACTTAATTGTAATTAACATGACATTTGAAATGGACGACAGGGTATGATTTGCACAAAAGGCGTGCATTGCCAGACGGAGCTGCCTCCAAAGACTCCTTTGCCACTTAAGCGCATGCGCAGATGAAACAGAGGTGGGGGGCATGCCTTTATCACAGGCATGCCAACCCTCCAGATTCAGGCGTGAGACTACCGATTTGAAGGCTAGTCTCCCGCCTCCCGATTCGTACAAGCAAAAACCCGATTCGTCTGGGGTTTCAGCTGACAGGGCTTGGTATTGTGTAAAGTGCTAATTCTTCCAACAAAGAGTGGCGAGGCAGGGGCTCTCGAAGGGGTGAAAAACAAACAAAGAGTCATTAACTTGGGAATCGTCTTTCAAAACCTGCAAAGTACTTGGGGGTGGGGTGGGGGGTGGGGGGAAGAGCTGTTTCAGCCCGGGCTGCCACAGGGGGATGGGGTTGAGGATTGGTAAGTGTGTACTCCATAGGAAGGCACAAGAGTTTTTCAGGATTAATATCCGTTCTTTCAAAATTGTAGTATAAAGGACAGGACTATTTTTGATTGCAGTGAAGTGTCTTTATTATTTTTCATAGAGCAAGGACAGCCGACACGTGTTTCGCCCCCTCTTGGCGATTTGCGCCGGGGCTTTCTCAAGGCTAGTTTGACTTTTACGACGTCAATAATTTTGGTTTCCAAATTATTTCAATGTCCAAAATATGATAAATACAATTCTTCAGGAACAAGCATTCTTTTGTAAAGCTATTGCCCTCTGCGGTCTCAGGTCCTAGTTCTTCGTCGACATGGCAGTTCTCGGGTTGAATCCCAGCAGCTTATTATTGACGTCGTAAAAGTCAAACTAGCCTTGAGAAAGCCCCGGCGCAAATCGCCAAGAGGGGGCGAAACATGTGTCGGCTGTCCTTGCTCTATGAAAAATAATAAAGACACTTCACTGCAATCAAAAATAGTCCTGTCCGTTATACTACATTTTGAAAGAACGGATATTAATCCTGAAAAACTCTTGTGCCTTCCTATGGAGTACACACTTACCAATCCTCAACCCTGTCTTTCTACATGAAGCCCAAGAGGTCCAGAGCTTCGAGTGTGTCTCCATTCACCTATTAAAACAGCTTATTTAAGCGCTGTTCAAGCCTTGAAATCCTTGGACCTTTTGCTACCTTACCCACAGGGGGATGGGGTGTGCATGCACTACCAACAATCTGCCAGGCCAGTGCCCAACACATACATCGCCCTCTCTCTGCCTGCCATTATGCTCCATGCTTCCGAAAGGTAAGAAAAAAACGTGCATTTACGTTTCAAATGTCCGATCCTGCAGCAGCCACTTCCAAAGCCCATACATGCCAGTAACCCGATTCAAAGCCCCATTCTCCCGATTAATTTTTTTAAATCTCCCACTTTGCTCTCCTGAAATGTTGGCATGTATGTTATCAACGAACATACCATAAATTCAAGCTATTAAGGGCTTCGGGCAGATTAGAAAACTTCACTTTACCCAGCCACAGCGAGGAGGGCTCGGTGGGCTCTTTCAGCAACACAAAGAGGTGGGGCTGCATGTTCAGGACACACCAGCAGCGGTGCTGCCGTGAGAACGACTGCTGCAGCTCCTGACACTTCTGGTGTGCAGGATCACACGGACATCTCACAAACAGCTGACTGCCCCCAGCTGCCTATCACTGTTGTAACATGTGCAGAAAGCCCGGCCTCAAAAGTGGTGCACGCGCGAGCACCCGCCACGCGAAAATGAGAGCTCCACAGCAAAAGTAAGAGCACTGCATTTTAATTACACGTGACAACGGAGGAAAGACAGATGGCGGCGCGTGAACATGCGCTTAACCGCATGCTGGTAGCCTTTGGCTGCACTTTCAAAAGCCAGCTGCTAAATGTCTCAACCAGATTAGCGCATTCGCTGGATCAGGTCGAGACCTAAAAAACTGTGAATTGGGAATAAAAGGACAACTTCTACTTCCTTCGGACTTCTAGGTTAAATCATGAATAGCCTACTACGAAGGTGAGGGACAACATCACTGATGTTAGAATGGTCTTCTAACATTTTGTGCTACACAGTAATCTTGTCCAGAGATTGACTTTTCAGTTTACCGAGCTCCTGTGCTATTTCAGTCTCTCCTCCATTGGTTGCCTGCCTGTCGTTTCTTGTTGCACAAGGGCTATCCCATGGTTTTGTTTGTACAACTGACACATAACTAGATGTGACTAGCCAGGCGCACTGCATGTATTTTGAAGTGTGTTTGCTGTGTGAGAGCGTTTAGTATGCAAAGAATTTACAATTCAGGAAGCCCTGTGTTGACTTCCGACATCTCTAAGACAGAAGCATCACTTACGTGTATTTATGAATGAGTTCAAATAATATACAACTCCCTGTAACATCTTACCAGACCGCTAAATGGAGGGTCCTTCACATGCTAAGGTTTTTCATGAATAATGCCTGTGTGCCGTTCCTCTTGTCTGTTTGTATAGGCTACATGTGTGGACTTAAGAGAGTCGAGCTCTCCCATTCACCAGAGCTACATCAGTCTTTAGTCCAGTATTATTTTTGCTACCTTTACAAACGACTCATGGTTTCCACTATGCTAAGCCTACACACTAGACACTACTAAGTAGTCAACTAACTTAGCAGACTATAGACCCACGTTCTTGAAAATGCCACAACTTATAAAACGTATAAAAAGCTCTGGTGTTGGGCAAAAGCATGTTGACTGAACATCCTGTGATTTTAGACAAATCACTTAATCTAAAAAATAAATGAATGATTCCTTATTAATGGAACTGGTGCTCATGTAAAGCATTCCAACACCTTTGGGTCGATTTTGTGCTATTAAAAACTGCAGGAAAAATAATACCAAGGGTCATAATAATTCTTCCTCATGTTTTATTTTACCTACAGGATACAAGAATAAAAGTAGTATAGCCCAGCACGAGTATTTTAAAAATATATTAGTCCCTCTAGTTCTCTATGTCAATGGACACTTCGAGATGGTTTTCCAATATTATTGTACAAAAACCGTATACGCACGATGGAAGGCTCCATTTTAAGACCTTTTATGTGCTAACGAGCCAAGTGGTACGCTTCAGTAGTAATAAAGGGGTTCCGTTTGACCTGCTGGAGTCTCCTCACATAGGAGGATGCTAAATAAGTAGATGCTATGCCATATAATTTAATTAGCAAACACAATGAGATGATGGACGAACCGCTGAAACTTTTCAGACACTCACCCCCAGTCACAGATCTGGTTTGAATCCATCATCGTTCTTTAGCTCACTTCGCCCCACCCTGTTCAGACACAACTATATGCAAATCAATCTTGACCCTGTGCCTTATGGGAACAGTCCATCCGGAACTGCCAAGCCATGTCTTCCTGGACCTGAAACAAGCATCCTGGGGCCAGTTTCTGGGTAACACCCTTCGTCGGCCGTGCTAGCTTGAATCCAGTGGTAAAGTGAGCAAGGGGTTGAATCCATCATCCTTCTTTAGCTCACTTCGCCACCCCAGTTCAGGCTCGGCTATATGAAAATCAGTCTTGACCCTGTGCCTCGTGGGAAAAGTCCAGCCTGAACTGCCAACCCATATCTTCCCTGGACCGGAAACAAGCATCTTGGGACTGGTTTCGGGCTAACAGCCCTCATCAGCCAGTCCAGCTTGAATCCAGTGGGAAAGTGAGCAAGGGAGCCACGTCTGGGTATACCCTGCCAACTTAGGACAAACAAAGCAAACACAAGGCGATGATGGACAGAGCGCTGAAACTTTTCAGACACTCACCCCCAGTCACAGATCTGGGTTGAATCCATTTAGCACACTTCGCCACCCCAGTTCTGACACAACTCTATGCAATTGAATAAGAACAGGGTCATGTAGTTGCTTGTACTGCGTCATGCCACTCACCTGGCTCCTATCCACAGAGACAATGCTGAACCCCCTACCTCTCCTAGGGTGGCATCTGATCAGGGAATTGTAATCCGTGATTCAACTGTTGCCCCAGAAGTGAAGGGGTACTGGGACCAAATAATGAACAGACTGGCATCCAGTTGAGCTCAACCACCGTCTTCTTGGAGTTGTGCATACGTCTATTCTCAGTCCTGGAGAGCCTTTTTGTGATATATGTGTGTAATGTAGAGCACAGTGAGCTGCCCTGCAAATACAAGTAGAGAGGTTATTCAGCTAAATGAGTAGTCGTGAACTATTCCCTCCCGTCTTTGACACGTGTACTAATGCAAATGCTACTTACCAGTATGCATCTGTTCTTGGCATGTAGGGCTGCTGACATTCATATCTGTGCATAGATCGCCGCCTAGTGTTGGGTCCGGATGATTGCACATTGTTGTCCTGGAAGAGTCTTCGAAGTATCACGAGATAGGTGGCTCCTCCCCTGGACTACAGTGCGCATGGGCATCGACTCCATCCCCAGATTGTTTTTAGCCATTGTGGCCGAGATGGAGTGAACTTTGTGAATGATGACCATGCTATGAAATGATATGTAAACACTGCAGCTGCTACAGGCGCCGGGGAGGAGCGTGGGCGATATGAATGTCAGCAGCCCTACATGCCAAGAACAGATGCATACTGGTAAGTAGCATTTGCAGTTCGAGGCATGTGGGCTGCTGAATTCATATCTGTGCATAGAATACATAGCAGTCCCTCCATTAGCGGCGGCCGCCCGTGCCAGCTGCAGCAGTTTGGAAAAGTGTCTTGAGAACAGCCTGCCCTACAGCTGCCTGCTGTTTGGAATGCACGTCTACACAGTAATGTTTAGTAAATGTATGTGTGGTAGACCATGTGGCTGCTCTACATATGTCCTCTAAGGGAATGTTTCCAAGGAAGGCCATAGAGGCCCCCAACTTTCTGGTGGAGTGGGCTCTCGGTGGAATTGTAAGAGTGCGTTTAGCTTTCACATAACAGATCTGAATACATTTCACGATCCACCTAGCAATACCAGCCTTGGAAATAGCGTTACCTTTGTGGTGTGCCGCAAAGGCAACGAAAAGCTGCTTAGTCTTTCTAAAATCCTTGGTCCTATCAATGTAATACATTAGGGCCCTTATAACATCAAGGGTGTGGAGCATCCGCTCCGCCAGTGACTCAGGATTTTGAAAAAACACCGGCGACTCAATAGTTTGGTTTAAGTGGAACTGAGACACAACCTTGGGTAGAAATTTAGGGTTAGTGCGGAGCACTACCCTGTTAGCATGAACCTGGAAGAATGGCTCTTGGATTGTGAGGGCCTGCGGCTCACTAACCCTCCGCAGCGATGTAATTGCTACTAAGAAAGCCACTTTCCAAGTCAAGAACTGAAGTTCGCAAGAATGTAGTGGCTCAAAGGGAGGACCCATCAGTCTTGTAAGAACCACATTGAGGTTCCATTCTGGAGCTGGTGGGGTCCGTGGTGGAATGACCCTTTTGAGTCCTTCCAGAAAAGCTTTGATAGCAGGCACTTTGAAAAGTGAAAGATGCCGTCTATTCTGGAGGTATGCGGCCATCGCAGACAGGTGAATGCGGATGGAAGTATATGCCAAATTACACTGGTACAGGTGGAACAGGTAACAGATGATGTTCTGAATGGAAGCATCCAGTGGATTAATGTTGTGGTTTGCGCAATAAATGACAAACCGCTTCCATTTGGCCGCATAACATGCTCTAGTAGTGGGCTTTCTTGCCTCCCGAATGATGTCCATGCAATTGGGAGGAAGGTTAAGGTAGCCAAACTCTAGGACCTCAGGAGCCAGATCGCCAGGTTGAGCTGTCGCGGATCCGGGTGCTGAATGTCGCCATGGCTCTGCGTCAGAAGGCTGGGTGTGAGATGAAGCCTTTGATGCGGTACCACGGACAGTTCCAGAAACGTGGTGTACCATGGTTGGCGGGCCCACGTCGGAGCAACCAGGATGAGAGTCATCGAGTGTTGCCTGAGCTTGCGTGCCACCAGTGGTATCAGGGGTGCTGGGGGAAAAGCGTACGCAAATTTGCCTGACCAGTTCATCCATATCGCATTGCCCTGCGATTGCGGGTGTGGGAACCTGGCGGCGAAGCTTTGGCATTTTGCGTTCTCCTTTGTGGCGAACAGGTCTATCTCTGGATGACCCCATCTTTGAAAGTACGGCTGGAGTACTGATGGATGTATCTCCCACTCGTGCATTTGGTGGCTGTGCCTGCTGAGCAGGTCCGCCATCTGATTGTCTTTGCCTGGGAGGTGTTCTGCCATGAGGAAGATGTTCCTCTGAATGGCCCACTTCCACATGCTCTGAGCCAGATGAGACAGCTGCGGAGAGTGTGTTCCTCCCTGTTTCTGAATGTAGTACATGCCCGTCATGTTGTCCGTCCGGATCAACACGACCTTGTTGCACAGATGTACTTTGAACGCCTTTAAGGCCATGAAGATCGCCATCAGTTCTAGCACATTGATGTGCATCTTCCTCTGCTGTAGTGTCCACAGTCCCTGCACTGTGTAATGGAGTACATGCGCTCCCCAACCCTGGAGAGAAGCGTCCGTCGTCAGGATAATCTGTGGCACAGGCTCCTGGAACGGTCGGCCCTTGCAAAGGTTTTGTGGATTCCACCAATGCAGAGAGTCGTATGCCCGACCGCTCACCAACACTAGGTCTTTCAAATGCCCGTGAGCTTGAGTACACTGACGTGCTAAGCACTCCTGAAGCGGACGCATATGTAGTCTCGCGTGCGGGACAATGGAGATGCAGGAGGCCATCATGCCTATCAACTGCATGAACACTCTTGCTAGAAGCGAGTGCTGAGGTCTGAATCTTTGGATCAGCGACTGAATGCTGGCGACTCTTACTGAATTTGGCTGCGCAGTGGCCGCCAGAGTGTTTATGGTCGCACCCAGATACTGCCGTATGTGGGCGGGCTGGAGATGGGATTTTGGGTAATTCAGTGAGAACCCCAGATTGTGCAGAAGGTGAATGGTGTGGGACACGTGGTCGGCGCACTGCTGGTCCGACTTTGCTTGAATGAGCCAGTCGTCCAGATAGGGGTAGACGTGGATGTTCTGACGTCTTAGATGCGCCGCCACCGTCGCTAAGCACTTCGTGAAGACCCTGGGTGCTGTGGTGACCCCAAAAGGCAGAACCTTGAACTGGTAGTGCTGGTTTTGAATGGTGAACCTTAGGTATTTTCTGTGTGAAGGATGCAGGGGAATGTGAAAGTATGCATCCTTGAGATCCAGAGTTGCCAGGAAGTCCCCTTGCCGAAGCAGTGGGAGAACCTGCTGCAGTGTGAGCATATGGAAATGTTCTGACAGAATGTACAAGTTGAGAGGTCTGAGGTCTAGGATGGGCCTGAGGGATCCGTCCTTCTTTGGAATTAGAAAGTACAGGGAGTAAACCCCTGTACCCCTTTCTTGCAGTGGAACGAGCTCTATTGCCCCTTTTTGCAGCATGACGTTGACTTCCTGCTGCAACAAGTGCAAGTGCTCGCCGGACATAGGACGGCTTTTTGGAGGTATGTTGGGTGGAGTGGATGTGAGCTCCAGACAATAACCGTATTGGATAAGAGATATGACCCACCTGTCCGTGGTGATGGACTTCCACACGGGCAGGAACTGCTGGAGTCTCCCCCCGACCGGTGTTGCGTGGTCGGGGGGCAGTGACAAGGCGTCACTGTTTGCTGGCGGTGGATGACCTGGAGCTGTTATTTCCACGTCCTCTGCCTTTGACGTTGTTGCCACGGTATCCACCCCGACCCTTGTTGGTATATGAGGATTGGGTGTTGCTTTTATAGAATTGCGTGGATTGTGACGCTTGACCCCTTGAGGTGCCTCTGTTATTGGAGCGGCGAAAGGAACCACCCCGAAACTGCTGGGACTGCAGGGCACCCATAGATTTAGCAGTGTCAGTGTCTTTTTTCATTTTTTCGAGGGTGGCATCCACTTCAGGCCCAAACAGGTGGTCTGGATTGACAGTTTGGTTTAGGATGGTAGTTTGAATGTCTGGTTTAAAACCTGATATTCTGAGCCATGCATGTCGGCGCAGTAGAACGCTAGTGTTTATTGCTCGTGAGGCGGTATCAGCCACATCTAGAGCACACTTAATTGAGGCATTGGTGATAAGTTTCCCCTCCTGAATCAACATTTCAGCCGCCTCCTTATACTGATCTGGTAAGTGCTGTAGAAGGGTTTCTAGAGTGTCATAGTGTGCCCTGTCGTAGCGTGCAAGTAGCGCCTGCGTGTTGGATATGCGCCACATATTGGCTGCCTGCGCAGCAATACGTTTCCCCGAAGCCTCAAACACTTTTGATTCCTTGTCTGGGGGAGGAGCATCACCCGTAGTCTGTGAGTTGGCTCGTTTGCGTGCGTTGGAGACAACCAAAGAGTCTAGTGGCAACTGTCCTTTGATATACGTGGGATCAGTGGGCGCTGCCTTGTACTTCTTGTCAATACGAGGATTAATGACTCTTGCCCGGGTGGGCTCCTTGAAAACCTCTGGCGCATGTTTTAACACTCCTTTGAGCATTGGCAATGTCTTAACAGTCTTTTCAGCCACTGAAAAGGTATCAAAAAGAAAATCGACGTCCACTGGGTCTGCATGGAGGTCGACGTCATGATTGGCTGCAGCTCTTTCAATTAGAGCGTTGAAGGCCGCAGAGTCTTCTGTTGGGGAAGTTTTTGCAGCAAAAAGCTGCGGCTCTTGTCCCGAATGAGGGTCCCCAGGGTCGCCCCCGGAAGACCATGGCTCAGTGACATCCTCCGGGTCTGAGTAAACTGGATAAGCATACTCATCCTCATCGTCTCCATCACCCTCCCCGACATTAGAATGAGCGGGTGAGAGTTCCTGACTTTGTGGAGATGCAGGCTCCACAGGGGCAGATGCACCCGCAGAGTCCAACTTCTTTTTAAGTGGGATGTGGAAATGCTCCAACGCCGGCTCCGGGGTGATCTTCCGTTTAAGGAGAGAGAGCTTGCCTGTGTTGGCGTCGATGACCACCTCTCGACGCTCCTCCTCCGCCAGTGGTTGGTGGCGCGGGTTTGGAACCACCAACGATGCTTTCGGCGCCGAAGTCAACTTAAAGGGCACTCCGGCCCCTGGTTTCGCAGCGAAAGCCTTTGGCGCCGTCTTCGGCGGCAACGTGAAGAGAATCGGCGTCTGCGCCTTCGCCAGTTTCTGTAGAGGCTTGGGCGGCACAGTGTTTTTTGGCTCGACCGCCGCGGCCCCCTCCCGAATACGCTGAAGGGACTCCGTGACCTTCTTGGTGAACGAGGCGGAGGGACGGACCGGCTCGAGAGAGTCTTCCGAAGCCGGGTTCGGGTCGGCAACCAAGGCCGCAGCCTTCGGAGCCGACGCAGCTCCCCCCTTTGACTTGTCAAGTGGAAGCGGTGCAGCCAGAGACTTGGGGTCGTCCTGCCGCTTCTTTGGGGCCTTCTTATGGTCATCGACCTTCTTGGTGTCGACGCGACTCTTCAGAGCGTCAACCAACTTCGGCGCCGACGCAGCCGCGTCGGGCGTCTTCGCCTTCGGCTTCGACACCGTAGTCTCCGGATAGGCCATTTTGGCGTGGCTCTTGAGCTCGACGGCCATCTTGGATTTCTTCGGCGCCGAGGCCTCCGAAGTCTTCGATCCAACCAGTGCGACTTGCGCTTTCGGTTTCGATACGGGTGTCGTCGACACCGATGGTTTCACTTTCGGTTTCTGCACCGGGAGCGTGCCGCACCAATGTCCGTGGCCGGGCCGGGAGGCGGAGCCGTGGGACGGGTATCGAGGTCTTGGGTAAGGCCCGAAGGCGATCCCTCGACCTGGGCCTCATAATGGGTGATGGCCCCGGAGTCAGTCTGAGGAAGCTCCTCCTCCGAGCTATCCTCTACGGTGGCAATGGCCCGTCAACGTCCCCTACCTCCTCGACGACTTCCTCGAACTCCTCGTCTTCCGCGTGGTAGTGTTCCTCGACTTCCGACGCCGGGTTAGAGTCCGAGACATTCTGGATGGTGTCGTCGTCAACATCCTCCTCGAAGATGTCCGCCGGAGGGGGTGCCGAACTCTGGGCCTGCAGTCTTGCGGCCCGGCGTAGCTTGAGAGTCTTCTTCGACCGGAACTTGGAGCAGGCCATACACTTGGCCTCGTCGTGGTCCGGTGACAAGCACTTATTGCACACAGGGTGCACGTCGATGTGCGGGTACTTTGAGGCACACACTGGGCACCTCTTAAATGGACTTCGTTCCATGATGAAGTAGTCTGGAGCGTCGTGTAGGCCCGTCCGCGCCGAAAGCACGCGGAAAGGCAGCAATGGTTCGGAGCCGATGAACAAACAAACCCGAACGATAGACAATACCGACGCGAGTCCTAAAGACCTTTTGGTCTCAAGTAAAGAAAGTTAAACAACTATCGATTCCGACAGAGGGAACCGAAACACATCCGAACCCAATGGCGGAAAAAAACAATCTGGGGATGGAGTCGATGCCCATGCGCACTGTAGTCCAGGGGAGGAGCCACCTATCTCGTGATACTTCGAAGACTCTTCCAGGACAACAATGTGCAATCATCCGGACCCAACACTAGGCGGCGATCTATGAACAGATATGAATTCAGCAGCCCACATGCCTCGAACCAGTCACTTACATGATAATGAATTTATTGCTGTATAGACTTCCAATAATCAACTGCTACCCTTGGATTTGTTGAACTCCCGGCAGAAGCTGTATCGTGTTTTCACATCACACACTAAGATTCACCTTGTCTGTACAACACTAGGCCCAAGGTGCACAAGAGTGTGCTTTTCGATTCACAGATTACAGCACAATATACGATGGCACATAAGAATATCACTGGGTGCTAATGCCTCGGTATGTGCATTAAATAACTCTGTGACCTAGGGCTCTGGGGATTAATTACCATGTGAAGAATGTTGGGATGATAATATTCATTTTTGTGTGTCAAATAAAATATTTTTTACCACTAGGTCATTATGGAAACCATATGTTGTCAAGTTCCATCTGAGCTAAGCACCCTGTGATCCTTGTGCATGTCTGCCACATTACAAAGTAATGTTCTATACTTTGGAGCGCCTTTCATGAGCACCACTTACATTACACAAGGTCAGGTTCATATTTATGGAAGGTAAGAAAGTGATTTGCTAAGAATCACAGGATGTTGATGGGATGCCAGGACTCGAACCTGGTTCCCAGTTTCAAAGTCTGCAGCTCTGGCTTTAAAATTACATCGGTGCTCGTGGCATACTGTGTGTTCACATGACTCAAACAATTTGTCCCACTGATTAGCCTTTGGTATCTTCCAGAGGTCTCTCCTTTCTTCCCGGTACACTTTTATTTGTGACCCAGTTCTTCACCTCTAACAACGTGTAAATGTTTTATTTGCGCAGAAGCAGTTGCTCCCAGGAAATAGTAGTGGATCAGGGGGGATTAAAAACAAGAGATCACTTTGATGCCTACCGTCCGGGTAGCCTCCCGACCGGTGGCGGCTGGTGACATTTGTAAGTGGTGAGGCATAAAATGATTGTCATACTGCACCGCAGTGAATGAGCGTTGCGAGCGAGCCCAAACAACCTAAGGCGGGTTCTCCCCCTATGAAAATTTTGAAAAAAGAGTGGACAAATGGTGCATTTTTAAGCAAATTTGAGAAAGCAGGAAGGTTAATAAAGCAATTGTGAAAGTGCAGTTATTAGATTAATAAAGAGATGTCATATAACATAGGTAGCTGCTTATTCAAGCTTTCTTTCACCCCATAGTCCAGCAAGGTCTTGATACAAGACAGATAAGAGAAAAAGCAGTGTGGTCCTCGACCAGGAAGACACACATATTTCGTTGGTAAGAAGTCAAAAGATTGGTCAAATTGAAAACCTGAAATGCAATATGCAATCCAACAACTTGCAAGTACATCTCATCTATGTTCAACAAGCCATGTTTTACCTATGATTGGCTTTGCTCCCATACAGAGAGTGTGCCTAGAGACAGGTCAAGCTACCGGTAGCCGGCCTAGGCTTCCAACACACCAGAACACGTACAGTAGAGACAGCTTCAGTGCAAGCTTCACGTAAACACACAGAGCGAAAGTACATGCTTTACTCACAATCATAGAGCAGGAAGATAGGCCTCAGCACTCTGAGCTTCCTAACACACGCACGCGCAACACAAAAGTGCAGCACTGAGACCAGCCGGGCATGTGACACGGATATAGCAATGAAAGCATTAGTACAAGCTTCACTCACAATCACAAGTATAAGTCGAGAGTGAAATACAGAAATGGATAGGATGGAAATGAAGTATGAGATATGCACATGGAGGTACTTCAGAAGGATGTGTGGAGAGAAAAGGCATAAGTGACTAATGCAGAGAGGGAATATAGTGTTGTGTAGGGGACTGAAAGAATTAAAGACTTGTAAAGCACGTATTTGCCCAGCAATGCATTTCCTGATGCTAAGAGTGGTAACTCATTTATCTGATATTTTGTAAAAATTAGTGCCAACAAGCATGGGTAAAGTCCATACGTTGGTTTACTATAGCGTGTGTGTGTTTGTTTGTTTGTTACTGGTCAGATGGCAAGCTGTGTCAAGCACAGGTTTCTCATTTACAGTTTTTAGGTAAGCTTACAATTACAAAAGCTATACCTCTAATATATGATATAATCAGTTATGCTTCTCTGGCCATGTCACCTCCCACCTTCGAAAAATTGTCACCCCACTGAAAACACTGAATAGCTCAGCAATGCCTTGCTTAAGTGCAAAGTAAACTATCAATGAGTCTAGTGAATTTGCAATAAATCTGGTTTCCTAAAATATCCTAATACTGTGTCTGCAAAAGGTCACAATATTAGGTTTGTTAATAAAATAATTGTGGTAATATTATAGCCTTTTTTAGGAAACAGTGTTCCATGTTTATATATTTGTAATACGCACAAATCATATCTTAATGGCTACAGGGGCATCTTGGGATGTAGTAATGCTTTGAGGCTGTTCGTGGTTATATGTATCATTCTTGCAGTTTCTTATTGCTTATAAAACTACATATAGATTCTGCACTGCATCATGTACTGTAATTGTGCAGCAGATATTCATAAGGATTGGATGTCCTGAACATTGATTGTTACAAAAAGTGATCCGCAGGGAGCATGAGCCTAGTTTCTACAGGTTGGTGATGTGCTTTAATGTTTTAATTCCTAAGTTAGTTAGCATGGATAAACTAATGTTAAAATATCTGGGAACAGAGAAACGGGCCAGTCAACATGAATTGTATAGGTTTGAGCTTTGGACAACAAAGCCTTTATTCAGGTAAAACGGACCCTAATAGAAGCTCAAGCTTCAAACAGGAACAATACCTCTCAGGCTACACATATAGAGGCACAGGCAGTGGCTTATAGCTATGATTTCCACTTCAGGCTGCAGGAATCAATCCCTGTACTTGGTAAAAGAGGTTAAAGTGCCTGTAGCAAAGATCTGCATTGAATCCGCAGGAAAGGAAGTACACTCCTTTACCAGTGAGATAGCTCAGTGGTTTAAGGAGAGGAGTCTTGCTGCAGAGATCTGTTTGTATCTTGTAGATTAGATTTTGATTAAATAAATCAGTGTATTTTTAGACCACGGCAAATTGGTATCTGGGGACAAAATCAGTTTATTCCCAAGTTAACTATGTACTCAAATATGCAGGCTTAAGGCAAAATAAGCGCCTTTACTAAAAATATAAACTAGTATTTCAGTGATATAGTTCATATCAATTTAGGGGCAGCTAATTGATGATGCAAAGGCCTTATTTGTGACTGGAGCATTATTACCAGCTTATGGAAATGTAAAAATATAACACAACATGATGTTTGTAAAGCTCACGTTCACCCAAAAGGGTATCTTGGTGCTGAACAACAGATGTTTATTGGTACCTGTAAGGGGGTGCCCGAGGTGCCCCCTGGAGTTCAAGTAACATGTGACCCCCCCCTCTTCTTTCCACAGCCCACCCTGGATCAGCCCTCTTGGCACAGAGTTGAAGAACGCTATAGTTGTGACGAGGAGGACCTGGACGGCGGCCCCTTTAACTGGCTACACGGACCTGAGGAGGAGTGGCCGGACTCTGCCTTAAAAGAGGAGGGTGCGCCCGACCAGGTGTGTCTATACACCGGAGGAGCGGTCAGCAGGAGGAGCGGCGAGGCGTGGAGCAAAGAGGACGAAGACGGCGAGTGGTGGGAAGACGATTCGCTGGAGTGGAGACTGCAGCAACAGGACCTACAGGACGATCCGACCACGGAGGAGGAGACGCACCGAGAGTTCCAGGGTCTGCGAGAGGGACTAAGACGACAGGCGGCATCTCCAGACATCAGGCAAGAACCGGAGGCGGGTCGGGAAGCGATCCCTGGGGACGGAGAAGCAGGAGAGGAGGAGCTGCCGGTAAGGGAGGAGGAAGCCGCCGGAGCGAGAGCAGAGGAAGCCGCCGGAGCAAGAGCAGAGGAAGCTGCCGGAGCGGGAGCAGAGGAAGCTGCCGGAGCGGGAGCAAAGGAAGCCGAAGGAGAGAGAAGGGAGGAATCATCTAAGCCGGGAGGCCACCGACATCGCGATTCGCCCAGCCACTCCCCCGGAGGGGCGTGGCTTCGCGAGGTACGTTCCCGTATAGCGGGCTGGGTGGGGAGGAGGACAAGGCGATATTAGCCTTCCCCGCATCACTAACATCACGGCGTTAGCCCTTGTGAGCCTTCCCCCCCCTAGTCAAGAGCACAGTAACCTATCATAGTCACGTGTGTTTGTTTGGTTCACAAGACGTCTCTCACTTCACGTCCCACTGGGTGATTGGGTATTACAAAGAAAGGCCGTGAACCTAACGTGCTTTTCCTGTTTCTTTCACATACCGACAGAGAGGAGGGCAAGACGGAGCCTAAAGGGGGAGAACGAAGACGGACATTAAAGAAACGAAGGGAGGAAGGTGTTCTTTCCAAGAGTCGAGCAGAAAGAAGTCGTTCCCCAAGAAAGTCTGGTGTAAGACTGAAGTGTACTGACCAGCTCTTGTCTAAAATAAAACCACTTCATACCATCACAAAAACACGTCTCTTGCCTCTCCCTACTGCCCCGGTTACAGTGGTGGAGAATGCAGGCATAGGGACCATCTGTCACACCAAGATGGAGGAGGTAGTGCAATCACTTATCAAGGGGCAAGAACGGCTTGAGTGGGCCATTCAGCAGCAGATCCTAACGGCAGAGGCAGATAGAGAAGTAATGAAGGCTGCCGTGACCGCCAGGGCCCTGGAACCCCCAGTTTTAGCTGGACCTGTCACAGCTTCTCTGACGAACCCACATATCAGCGGGGTATCCCTACAAAAATACCAGCCGGGGGAGGATCCGGACGCCTTCCTGCTTAACTTCGAGCATGCGGCTCGAGCTTGTGGGTGGCCGGTGCCCAAATGGCCATTCTTCCTCGCGCCCCTTCTAGTAGGCGAGGCCCAAGCTGCCTATCAGGTGGCTAATCCGACTGGTGATACAGCTTACACGGATGTGAAACGGATTATATTGGATCACTTGGGCCTTGACCAAGAAGCGTACAGAATAAGGTTCAGAAAGGAAAGGGGAGTACCCGGTGAATCCCCAAAGACTTTGTTTGTGAGGCTAAAAATGGCAGCAGACAAGTGGCTGACCCTCAATCTCAGCACAAAGGAAGAGATCATGGATAGGGTCTATCTGGAACAATTCCTTGAGGCCTTACCTTATGCCACTCAGAGGTGGTTGCGGCAGCACCACCATCTCACCACGGCCAAAGCTGTAGACATGGCTACTACTTTTTCCAGGATACAACCGAGACTCTCCCAGACCTGGGAAAACGAGAGACACAAAACCCTCGGGAAGAGTGAGAAGAAACCAGTAAAACCTCCTGAGTCCACTAGGCCGAGAACATGGAGAACGGAGGGGCCCCTGCCTAACGGGCCTCAATGCTTTGAATGTGGCACATGGGGACATATAGCCCGCCTTTGTCCCCGCAGGAAACAACAGGAAGAACCGATGGAAGTAGGCTATCTTCCCAGGGCGGTGTTGTACTCCAGTGAAATGAGACAGGCTTTCAGAGTAAGTGTTGGGGTAAACGGCACCTCCCTCCAGGCCCTATTAGACTCTGGCTGTCGCCAGTCAGTGGTACAGTCCCGATACGTACGACCCTCCCAGATAGTAAGACAGGAACAGGTCAATATACGCTGTGTACATGGAGATGTTAGATCTTACCCTGTTGCCATGTTGCCCATCAACCCCCAGGGTGGTAGACCCCACAAGATAAGGGTGGGGGTACTGGCCACTCTCCCGGAGGATCTAATAATAGATACTGACAACCCAGACTTTCTAGGAATGTTTAGTCAAAGCCTCCTCAGGGGAGGCCCCGCTGCCCAAACTAAAAACCCAGAGGGACATGTCCCCGCCCTAGTGACAGCGGAGCCCTGGGTACTGGACCGCAGTTTCCGATTCTCCCAATGTAATGACGCTACCCTCTTCAACGCGTGGGAAGCTGCAGAGCGAACCAAGGCCCAAAATCCCATACAGTATCCTCGTTTCCTTGTGAAAAACGACCTGCTCTACCGCCAGGGGCAGAAGGACGATCCAGAACAACTACTAGTACCCGTGTCTTTCAGAGAGCAGGTGTTGTTCTACTCCCACGCTCATCTAGTAGCAGGGCATACTGGAGCCGAAAAAACCACGCAAAACCTGCTCCGCCACTTCTATTGGCCTGGTATATATAAGGACACCATAAAGTACTGTCAGGAGTGCGAGGTATGTCAAAAGCGGAATATGACCAGGCCCCCGGCGGTACCCCTACAACCCCTGCCCATTATAGGGACTCCATTCGAACGAATCGGAATGGATCTGATAGGTCCCTTACCCAAAACCCGGAAGGGTTACCAATACGTATTAGTAGTGGTAGATTATGCCACCCGATTCCCTGAGGCCTACCCACTGACAGCCACCACAACCAAACTGATAGCCGACAAAATGCTAGAGTTGTTTTCCCGGGTGGGGTTCCCGAAAGAGATACTCACCGACCAGGGAACCCCCTTTGTGTCCCGTCTAATGAAGGAAGTCTGCCAGCTCCTACACATCCAACAAATCAGAACGGCGGTATATCACCCCCAAACCGACGGGCTCGTGGAAAGATATAACCGAACCCTGAAAACGACCCTCCGGAAAATGTTGGAGATCAACGGAGCAGAGTGGGATCAAGTATTACCCCTGGCTTTGTACGTCATCAGGGGACAGAAACAAAGCAGTTTAGGGTTCTCTTCATTTGAATTGTTGTATGGTCGGCAACCCAGATCCCTTTTAGAGATGACAAAAGAAGCTTGGGAAAAAGAAACCCCAGAAGAGACGCTGAAGACCCTGG
Source organism: Lissotriton vulgaris (assembly GCF_964263255.1). Lineage (NCBI taxonomy): Eukaryota > Metazoa > Chordata > Amphibia > Caudata > Salamandridae > Lissotriton > Lissotriton vulgaris. The sequence continues at coordinate 11,833 of NW_028251749.1, read as the reverse complement.
AATACGCTAGGAACCTCAGATCCAAGATAGGAAAACTGAGAGAACTGGCCTATGCCAACCTAGAAAGAAGTCAACAACACCAAAAGGCTTTTTACGATAAAGGAAAAAAATGGAGACGATTGATGGTTGGTGATTGGGTTCTGGTGCTCCTGCCCTCCTCCACTCAAAAGTTCAAGGCCGAATGGGGAGGCCCATATCGAGTCCTGGACACGATCGGAAAAACGAGTTACAAACTTCAAATAACCCAAAGGAAGACCCAGGTATATCACATCAACCTGTTAAAAAAATGTCTGGGCCCCCCTCCCACGGGGGTACATTTGACGGAGGACCTTCCACCGAGAACCTCTAGTACTATGGATCAACTAGTCGTGAATGACGACCTGAGGGAAAGAGAAAGACGAGAGCTGATGGAAACATTACAGAAACACTCGGGGTGTTCTCCAACATACCAGGAAGAACCACTTTGGCATCACATCACATACAGACCGAACCAGGAAAAATCGTAAAAATAAGACCCTACAGAGTCCCCGAGGCCAGAAGACAAGGGATCAAACAAGAGGTTCAAGACATGTTGAAACTAGGTGTTATTCGCCCCTCAAAGAGCAACTGGTCGAGTCCGATAGTGTTGATCCCCAAACCTGATGGATCTCGTCGTTTTTGCATGGACTTCCGCGCTCTCAACGAAATTTCCACGTTCGACGCATACCCGATCCCACAAATAGACGAGTTGATAGAGAAACTAGGGGAGTCCAAGTATATCAGCACCATCGATCTAACAAAAGGGTACTGGCAGGTACCCCTCAACGAGGACGACCGCCACAAAACCGCCTTTTCAACGGATGACGGACATTATGAGTTCACAGTTCTACCATTCTGACTACACGGCGCCCCCGCCACATTCCAAAGACTGATGAACAATGTCTTAAAAGAGTTATCCACCTTCACTTCCGCATATCTGGACGACATTGTAGTCTTCAGCCCAGACTGGGAAACCCACCTGATTCACCTTCATAGAGTACTGGATACGCTGAGAGAAGCGGGCTTGAAAGTCAATGCCAAGAAATCAAGAATTGCTTATCAGAAAGTGAAGTATCTGGGATATGTCTTAGGCCACGGGATGATCGAACCCCAGATAGAAAAAGTCCGGGCCATAGCCAATACCCCTTTCCCAAACACTAAGAAGGACATGAGAGCGTTCTTGGGGTTGATAGGATATTACCGCAGGTTTATACCCCTGTTTGCCCAGATATCGGCCCCCTTTACAGACGTGTTGAAATGTAGAACCCCGGAGAAGGCGCTACAACACCCTACGGTCGACATGCTGGAGGCATTCGCCTCCCTAAAGAGGTGTATCACATCCACTCCAGTCTTGTCATCCCCGGACTTCACACGTCCGTTTTGTTTGCACACGGATGCCTCAGAGTATGGGATCGGGGCGGTGCTTTCCCAACGAACGGAGGAGGGGGCGGATCACCCGGTACTGTACATTAGCAGGAAACTGTTCCCCAGGGAGATGAAGTACTCCACTGTAGAGAAGGAATGTCTGGCCATCAGGTGGGCGGTAGATAAACTAGCTTATTACCTGGAGGGCAGACCGTTTACCCTATATACAGACCATGCCCCCCTGCAATGGATGGCCTGGAACAAGGCGAACAACGCCAGGGTTATGCGCTGGTTCTTGGCCCTACAGCCATACGCCTTTACGGTGCATCACAAACGTGGAAAAGACAATACGGGGGCTGACTTTCTTTCCCGTTATCCCCTTCCCGAACGGAAGTGTTCAGGGGGGGAGGTGTGTAAGGGGGTGCCCGATGTGCCCCCTGGAGTTCAAGTAACATGTGACCCCCCCTCTTCTTTCCACAGCCCACCCTGGATCAGCCCTCTTGGCACAGAGTTGAAGAACGCTATAGTTGTGACGAGGAGGACCTGGACGGCGGCCCCTTTAACTGGCTACACGGACCTGAGGAGGAGTGGCCGGACTCCGCCTTAAAAGAGGAGGGTGCGCCCGACCAGGTGTGTCTATACACCGGAGGAGCGGTCAGCAGGAGGAGCGGCGAGGCATGGAGCAAAGAGGACGAAGACGGCGAGTGGTGGGAAGACGATTCGCTGGAGTGGAGACTGCAGCAACAGGACCTACAGGACGATCCGACCACGGAGGAGGAGACGCACCGAGAGTTCCAGGGTCTGCGAGAGGGACTACGACGACAGGCGGCATCTCCAGACATCAGGCAAGAACCGGAGGCGGGTCGGGAAGCGATCCCTGGGGACGGAGAAGCAGGAGAGGAGGAGCTGCCGGTAAGGGAGGAGGAAGCCGCCGGAGCAAGAGCAGAGGAAGCCGCCGGAGCAAGAGCAGAGGAAGCTGCCGGAGCGGGAGCAGAGGAAGCTGCCGGAGCGGGAGCAAAGGAAGCCGAAGGAGAGAGAAGGGAGGAATCATCTAAGCCGGGAGGCCACCGACATCGCGATTCGCCCAGCCACTCCCCCGGAGGGGCGTGGCTTCGCGAGGTACGTTCCCGTATAGCGGGCTGGGTGGGGAGGAGGACAAGGCGATATTAGCCTTCCCCGCATCACTAACATCACGGCGTTAGCCCTTGTGAGCCTTCCCCCCCCCCTAGTCAAGAGCACAGTAACCTATCATAGTCACGTGTGTTTGTGGGTTCACAAGACGTCTCTCACTTCACGTCCCACTGGGTGATTGGGTATTACAAAGAAAGGCCGTGAACCTAACGTGCTTTTCCTGTTTCTTTCACATACCGACGGAGAGGAGGGCAAGACGGAGCCTGAAGGGGGAGAACGAAGACGGACATTAAAGAAACGAAGGGAGGAAGGTGTTCTTTCCAAGAGTCGAGCAGAAAGAAGTCGTTCCCCAAGAAAGTCTGGTGTAAGACTGAAGTGTACTGACCAGCTCTTGTCTAAAATAAAACCACTTCATACCATCACAAAAACACGTCTCTTGCCTCTCCCTACTGCCCCGGTTACAGTACCCAACTCAATAATACTCAAAAATCCCTTGCTAATAAAGAGTAACCTTCTGAATTATGACTATTTTTACAAGTTTTGCTAGCCTGCTTCAAAATGTGCCCTTTGCCAGCTTTCATTAAACGCAATCAAAGAAGATGGAGTAGTTTCTTACCTGTAACTCAAGTTCTGTAGTAGGGGTATCTCTGTTATAGTCATAATCTAGCGAATAGTCCAACCCATGTGCGTGGATCCCGGAGCAATCAAAAATAATCTCTTAAGCTGTCTTCCGTGCAATCCTGCATAGCCACTTAAGAAAAAATTAAAGACAATAATGCAGCCTATACCTGCAAGGCCACACTGTCCAGTACTTCAACTAGAAATGCAAAGGATATTCCACGAATACCACATTTAACACAGTCTGCTAAGTTTCACCCATAGAGAAACTTCCCCTTCACAAAATCTTGGAATGATAGAGAGGAAGGGATGGACAGACAAGCCCCCATAGGCTGCCATTATATGTCTGGAAAAGGATACCGTGCCTTTAAGGAACTCTCCAGAGACCCTCGGTATCCCATGATGCGCAGCAAACTCCTTTTACTTTCAGTTCTTTTTGAAGTTGTATAAAACAAGGCATGTAGCATACATTACAGTACCATTTTCTCACCGGGAAGGATGGCTGGCGCTTATGACTATAACAGAGATACCCCTACTACAGAACTGGAGTTACAGGTAAGAAACTACTCCTTCTGTAGTAGGGGATCTCTGTGTATAGTCATAATATAGTGAATAGAATTGCAAGCCCATCCCAAAAACTAACCGGCGGTGGAGAAAAAGATAACACCACTACTGTGCAAACAAATTTCTTAACAAAGCCTGCCCAACCTGAGCAGCTGCTCTGGCATCAGAGTCCAGACAGTAATGCTCAGCAAAGGTATGGACCGACTTCCACGTGGCAGCCCTGCAGATCTCTGCAATGGGAACATTACGTAGCAAAGCCGTTGTAGCCTCTTTGCCCCTGGTGGAATGAGCCTTAGGCTTACCCCTTAAGGTCTTATTAGCCTTTTGGTAAAATAACTGGATACACAACACAATCCACCTAGAGATGGACGGTTTAGAGGTAGCAAGACCAGTCCTGACCGACCCATAGTTGACAAACAGTTGGTCTGACGTACGAATATCCTTGGTCTTATCCAGAAAGAATTTCAATACCCTTCTCACATCCAGGGAATGAAGAGACCTTTCCGCTGGAGTGGAAGGATTCTGGAAAAATGTAGGTAAAGTTATAGTCTGATTAACATGAAAATCAGAGATCACCCTAGGAAGGAACTTAGGGTGAGTACGCATCACAACATTAGCAGCATGAAAAACAGTATAAGGTTCTTGGCAACACAATGCCTGAATCTCACTCACCCTTCGGGCCGATGTAATGACCACAAGGAAAGCCGCCTTCCACGATAAGTGCTGCAGTGAAGCCGTATGAATGGGTTCAAAAGGTTCCTTCATCAATCTGAACAGCACCACATTCAACTCCCAGGAAGGCGATGGACTCCGAACAGGAGGAAATACTTTCTTCAATCCTTCCAAAAAATCCTTAATCACAGGACATTTCCTGTACGCAGTTAACGCTGCATGGTGAACCTTAATAGATTGAAAATTTTCTTGGAAATACACCAGATGCAGAACCTCTTCCACTTGTAGGCATAAGACGTTCTAGTGGAAGGCCGCTTAGCCTTCTTGAGAATGTTCATGCAATCCTCAGGCAAGTTCAGGTGTCCATATTGCACTATCTCAGGAGCCATGCCGCCAAACTCAACGATGAGAGGTTGGGGTGCACCATCTGCCCCCCGAACTTTGTGAGAAGGTCCGGCCGACACGGCAGTCGTAGGTGAGGCTGAAGAGACCGGTGGAGCAGATCCGTGAACCACCACTGTCGGGGCCACTCCGGAACAATGAGGATCATCCGTGCTCTGGACCGGGGCAGCTTGATGAGCACCGCCGGAATAAGGGGAAAGTGTGGAAAAGCGTACAGAAAGCTGTTTGACCAGCTGATCCATAGCGCATTCCCCAAAGTCCCCGGTTGGTAATACCTTGAGGCGAAGTCTCTGCATTTTCTGTTTTCGGCGGTGGCGAACAGATCAACATCTGGGGTGCCCCACCTCTCGAAGATGTCTTCTAGTACCTCGTCGTTCAGAACCCACTCGTGGTTTTCTTGCACAAGCCTGCTGAGCGCGTCCACCTGAGCATTCTGCACACCTGGCAGATGGGTGGCCGTTATTGTCAGTCCTCGGGCTAGCAGCCAGTGCCAGATCGCCTGCACTTCCCGTGTCAGGGTGCGCGATCTCGACCCCCCCCCCTGCTTGTTGAGGTAATACATTGTGGTCGTATTGTCCATCTGCACAAGCAAGGAGTTGGTCTGGAAGGACGGATGAAAGGCCTTCAATGCCAAATGAACCGCTCTGAGTTCCAGGAAATTGATGTGGTATGTGGATTCCGCTGGGGCCCACATTCCCTGAATCTGTAGCTGGTCTGAATGCGCTCCCCCGCCGAGGAGAGAAGCATCTGTGACGATAGTCTGACTCGGAATGTCCTTGTGGAAAGGAACCCCCTTGAGGAGATTCCCGCTGAACACTACTATTTTAGGGACTGTAGGGCGTGAAGGGACAGCCTGATCCTGTCGTCCCAGCTCCCCCTCTTCTGGTCCTACTGGTCCTCCAGACATTCCTGCAGCGGCCTCATGTGTAGCCGTGCTTGTGACGTGAGGAAGATGCAAGAGGCCATCGACCCCAGTAGAGAAGACACCGTTCTCACTGTCGTAGATGGACAGCCATGAGAGCCTGAGCCTTCAGAAGGATCGATAATCGTCTCTCCTCCGAAGGAGACACGCTTGCTGAAAGAGTATCGATGGAAGCTCTGGACAGGAGTTGGAACAGATCCCACAATGACCGGTCATAACGACCCAACAGAGCGGCAGCACTGGCGGCCTTCATCGACGTGGCAGCCCTACCGCAGACTTTCCTACCCGACGAATCCATCTGACGGCTCTCCTTATCTGGAGGCACTGTAGACGACTGGGCCGTAGCGTGCTGTTTTCTAGTCACAGTGACTATCACCGAATCCGGCACCGGGTCTGATCTAAGGAACGCCAGATCTGAGTCTGGGGCCCTGTACTTTTTCTGCAGCCGGGAAGGAGCAGACTTCGTTGATGCAGGAGTCAAGAAGAGCTCCATCGCCAGTTCCTCGAGCCCTGGCACCAAGGGCAACAAGGGGCGAGACAACTGTCGCTTGTGCAGGGTCTCGAAAATCACCAATGACGAAGGTGTGGGCACCGTTAGCGAAATCCCCAGCTTCGCCGCCCCTCTCAACAACACCTCTTGAAATGATACGATATCATCCACTGGGGACAGCACACCCCCTTCACACTCTGAAGGGGGTGCGCGGTATGACGTCATGCTGACTGACATGATTGTCAGTTCTCCCGCAGCGGCTCTGAACTTAAGTAAACTGAGAGTTTACTTAAGTTCAGCGACGCTGAGGAAGCTGCGGGCGGCTTGTGGGGCAACGCCCCAGCACCCGAATGGATGCACCGCCTGTGCCTACCACCACCTCTTCTCCGTCCTCTTCCTTCTGTGGAAGCAGGAAGCACTCAGGCACCCTAAGCCAATCACAACGCTGCAATGCAGCATTGTGATTGGTCTGATTGCTGTGGTTCGGCACTTAGACAAGGACTGGGAGCCTGGGCATGTTCTCCACCTAAGCTGTACAATACAGCTGCTAGAGAACATGTAAAGTGCGCATAACTGTTTGGCCGGCCCAAGACGGCCAGCCAAACAGTCATGCGCAGTTAAAGAGTGCCACCAGTCCTCTCCCCTGATCTGCCCAGTTTAGCCCCACCCCACAAAATTGCCTCAGCATGGAAAAATAAAATGATAATAAAATCATGTTATTATCATTTTATTTGTCCTTTTTTGCAGTGCTGAAAGGCAGTGGGGGGACGCTCCTCCGCCTTAGCAGAGGAGCCACCCCTTGATTTGCTGCCTGTAAGCGACTGCTAAGTTTGACTCTCTTGGCCAGTATCAGAGCTAAGTCCAACTATATGTTTCCCACTTTCTTGGGTTTGGGGTGTGTAAAAAAAACCTTAAAGGCATTGCGTGGGTTTGTTTAGATCGGAAAGTTCTAACGTTATGTCAAGGGTTGTGGTAACTTCCCTCCATATTGGGATGAAATGACTTTCATGAAAAAAAAAATAAGGCTTTGAAGCAGTAAATTCTTTTTTCTTGGGAATGTGTTTCATTTACATTTTAGAAGCTCAGGTAATGTCACTCTTTTATTGTGTGTAAATGTTCTTTTAAATGCATGCCTGAATATTGTTTGTAGCCTGCACTTAGCTGCCCACTCTGTTGGCTTCATTTTAAATACCACACTTGGAAACATTAGCCTCTGAAAAAACACCTCAAGGCAATCCTTTATCGAACATACCTGAGCCCGTCTCTATGCAAAATTAGTGACTCTACTATCACCGTGTAGGTGTGTAAGAGAAAATAATTCAAGAAGGCATGGGAGGACTATAAACAATGTTTAAACTAATGCAGTGGTGTCTCTACATAACAGTAAATATGCTTCAATACTAAAATTTGATTGGTTCCAACCTGGAAGCAGACCGGGCGTTTTTCAGTTTTATTGAAGTTGTTTAAATAAACTACAACCAAACCTCCATTTTCTGAAATGGAGTCTGACGGAAAACTCGACTTCCCATAATAGAGCATTAGCTTTAACTTTCATAATTTGACTCTATTTTATCAAACATATATTGAACTGTGGCAAATGAAATCCAAATGCATTTACTTTTGTTTAATTCTTTTCTTAGATGGCTCATGCACTCAAAGTGGGATTTTAGAGCACTATACAGTCCAAGAATATTTTTTATAGTCAACCGTATAATGACTGTGGCAGCATTTAAACTAATATTTTTCATTAATATTACAAGGAAAATAATGTCGCAGCAAGGACCGCCTGTATGAATAAGAGAAGGTGCAGGACTTTGCCAAATGCGTGTGTGTGCATTGTACTTCAACAAGAAGTCAATCACATATTGGCTGAGCCAGCATACAATCCGAATTTGTACGATATAAGAGTATTTAATATGAAAAAGGGGTCAACATGTACGTACTAGGACGGGGCATCTGGGAATCAATGAAATCATAACATGTAAAGACTAAATGCCATAAGTAAATTTCAGCAGTCAAACTTTGAGAGCACGGTGCATTGCTTCTCAAAGTAAAGAGTCAATCAAAGAATGCGCAGTGGAACAACCAGAACAAAGCAGGGTTACAAACACATGAGTATTAGAAGAGGTCACACAAAAATGGGAGGGGTAATAAGAGTGAAGAAGAAGAGGCTGTAGAAAATACAACCTAATATATTTGCAGATGAATAGACTGATCAAGCCTTCAAGTGAAGTAGATTACATCTCGAAAGCAGAAAGTAAATTGAGGAATTAAACATTCATCAATGAACAGCGCCAAACAATTCAAGTTTCCCACACCCATTAAATCAGTTAAAGTAAAGCAATAGGCACGTGTTTAGGTTCATAAAGTTATTACTATATATCATCTTTACATAATAATGACATATCAATACATGTTTTTTACAGTTGACATGATCACGTAATTGCTTTGCTTCTGAGAATTTGGCAGAATGATAAACACTGTGTGACAGTGTTTGGGCAAATAACAGGTTATAGCATTCTTTTTCTCTGACTTTGGAAGAGATTGGAGGAGGATTCCATGGACGTCTACTCACTTCTAAGAGTATAATGGTCGTAGTACCTCACAGCTTGCTGTTCTGGTACCCAAGTTGCAATCCCCATTCTTTCAATGGAGGGCTTCCTTGTTTTACAAGTTTTTTCAATAAAGCACTAGGCTTCAAGCTAGGGATGTCTGGGTTCTTTTCATAAAATTCTTCTAGTTTAGTCAGCACCTTTGGTAACCCAACCATTGAAGCATAGAACATAGGACCACCCATGTGCCTGGGCCACCCATAGCCATTGTTGTAAATCACATCAATGTCTTCGGGCCCTGAAGCTATTCCACCCTCTAACACCTTAAAGCCCTCATTGATGAGAGGGTATAGACACCATTCCAAAATGTCACCTTGGCTCACATTCTTCTGCTTGATTGCATGAGCTCTTCTGTATTCATGTAAAAAATTCTCAACCCATGGATCAGGCATTGCATTCCTGCCGCCTACTGTTTCATACTGGTACCAGCCTCGCCCAGTTTTCTGTCCAAACCTTCCTTTCTCACATAGAATATCGGGTAGAGGGCTGTACCTTTTTCCTTCACGTTGGCGGACCGGTGCACCTGCCAACAGCTTTGGTCCAGTCAAACCACGCTCCATACGAGACCTCCAGCCTACATCAAGGCCTGTAAGATCTAACATCCTGAAGGGACCCATAGCTAAGCCAAATTCTTCTAGAACTTGATCAACTTCCTCTGGAGTGCAACCCTCTTCCAAGATGAAGACAGCCTGATAGAGGTACGGACCCAACATTCGATTTCCAACAAATGATGGACAATTACCAACAACTACTCCTATTTTTCCTAAGACTTTGGATAGGTTCATGACTGTGGAAATGGTGGAGGGAGACGAATGATAGCCACGGACAACTTCTAACAGTTTCATAATGTGTGCTGGGGAGAAAAAGTGTGTGCCAATTACAAGATGGGGTCTGTCTGTGACTGAAGCAATTTCATCAATATTTAAGCCTGAGGTATTCGTACATAAGAATGCCTCTGGCTTGCAAATTGATGACAACCGTCGGAATATTTCTTTCTTCAATGCCGTGTTCTCATATACTGCTTCAATAACTAAGTCTGCATTTTTTAATGAATTAAAGTCCAAAGTGAATGTGATAGAGCCAAAACTGTCTGACTTCTGGCCAAGTCCACGGTGCTGCATTTTCAAAGTCTCACGCTCCAAGATCTTTGTCACAGTTTTTCTACCCATCTCAAGTTGGTTTTCATCTTGTTCTAAAGCTATTACTTGAATTTGAGCCTTTGCTAGACATACGACGATCCCTCGGCCCATAGTTCCCAGGCCTAGGAAGGAAAAGAGAATGGGTTAGGATTAGTCCATGTTATTATACATTGAGTTTGCCATTATAGTACTTATAATTAAGTACATTTCAAGCAAGGACAGAAAAATATGTCTTATTTGGAAAATACTGAGAAACCTTTACTCACCTCCTAATGCTGTTCGCCTCTACACCTTTTTCACTCAAGTGATCCTAGTTGGTACCAACCTGTGAAGATGCTGCCACGAGGTAATATATTTATATTATAGTTTATTTCTGTTCGACAGAAAGCCTATAAACAATAAAATGTCAGCTTGAGCAATTTACCATTTCTAAAAAACAAACGAATTAAAAGTTCTTGATTTGGTATCACATTTCATCAGCGTCCACAGACACTCTTTTATGGTTGTATAATAATGTACTATATCCCAAGAGACGGAGACTGATGGCGTAGTCACCCGAATGCCATTGCCTCTGGGAGACTAGGAAACTACGAGTTCAAAGCATGTACGGCGCTCTACGTTGATATGGTCAAAATAATGCGTTACTTATCCTTTAACAAATGGTAGATTTATGGCTCAATCATGTGCGAGGAGGAGAGGGCTTCGAGGAGTTCTATAAGACTGTATGTTACGCTCTAGCACAGATTATGAAAAACACCCCACTTTAAAGTTATTTCCGTCTAAACTTTCAATCAAAATAAGTTTAATAAAACAAAATATTCATTCTACTTTCATAATTTATTTCACTTTGTATTGGCTTGGCTGCACTGTCCCCTTCAATCCCAGGATTCTGGGGCCGTATCAAGGACGTGTTCGATGGCTCAGAGTATAGAACTGGGTGCCGCTTTAAAAACACTACAACTACTCCTACCTGTTTCTAAACTCTGCTGTCTGCTGCTCATGCACTAATATACAATAACATGGAAAACTTCAGAGCGAAATGCGTGCCCGTTAGACAGCCTAATGCCTTGAAAACAGGAGATGTGGCCTTCAAGATCATTGAAGCATGTTTCCAATTTGCAACTCAATACATTTGCCAAAATAATACCGTTCAAATGATATCAATGAAGATACATTTCAGAAGGGGAGATGATGCAGTTTGGCTCAGTGACCCCTGCGGGGTTTGACGTGAGGATGCACCAGCTGTTCCACTGGTCACCGAACTAGAGGATGATGGAAACAAACCCCAGCACAGGTGGTAGATACCTCTACTATGCACTCTAACCCGCTTTGCTTACTATGTACTCCAGAGTTTGACTACAGGGCCTTCCCCCATTCGCCCCATTATAAACATCATTTTGGAGAAGGGGTAAGTCAATACATGAATGTACATAAATGTCTATGATAATGTCCTCACATGTGTCTTCTGTAACAGTGCATCTCACAGCCACACGGCCTCCATCGTTTGTTGTTCCGGTCTCTTTGTTTATCCAGTCGATATATCAAATTACACTGCAAAAAACGTGCTGTTTTTCATAGCACAATTTGGAGCCCATTTATGAGATGAGTCCGAAAGTCGGACACACAGACAGAAAATATAGAGATGAATGTGGAATTACAGGCCTTGTAGAGAATCATACGAACAAGGCACCTAATACATGACACAAATATAGATGAAATTAGTCTGGAAATCTGTTATAATTAAGGAGTCACGATTAACCTGCAAACATAACTGCGCTACAACTGATCTTGTGCTTTCTGCCCACAGTTCCTTCCTGGACAGAGGAAGTATATTTTCCTTATTTAGCAGCTGAAGCTTATCTTTAGCACACTACGCATTTAACTGTATAATTTGCAGGGG